>NW_027525485.1:0-19102 GCF_052094955.1 Ictidomys tridecemlineatus | reverse complement strand
GCAGAAGGCCTGTTACAGAGAGAATAGGTTGTAGACTAGGTGCAGAAGGCGTCACACAGAGAACAGAGTTTGGAGACTGATGTGCAGAAGGACTGTTACAGAGAGCAGAGGTTGGAGACTGGGGTGCAGAAAGACTGTTGCAGAGTGCAGTGTTTGGAGTCTAGGGTGCAGAAGGACTGTTGCAGAGAGCAGAGGATGGAGTCTGGGGTGCAGAAGGCCTGTTACAGAGAGCAGAGGTTGAAGCCTGGTGTGCACAATGACGGATACAGAAAGCAGAGTTTGAAGACTGGGTTGCAAAAAGACTGATATGGAAAGCAGAGGTTGGAGATGGGGTGCAGAAGGTCCCTTAAAGAGAACAGAGGTTTTAGAGTGCGGTACAGAAGGACTGTTACAAAGAGAAGAGTTTGGAGAATGGGGTGCACAATAAATGTTGTAGAGAACAGAGGTTGGAGACTCTGGTGCTAAAGGACCATTGCAGAAAGCATATGTTGGAGACTGGGTTTCAGAAGAATCTTACAGAGAGCAGAGTTTGGACACTGAGGTGAAGAAGGACTGTTGCAGAGAGCAAAGGTTCGAGATTGGGGCGCAGAAGGACTGTTGCAGACAGCCGAGGTTTGAGTCTGAGTTGCAGAAGGACTGTTACAGAGAGCAGAGTTTGGTGACTTCGGTGGAAAAGTACTGTTCCAGAGAGCAGAATTTAGAGACTGGGGTAAGGAAGGACTGTTGCAGAGAACAGAGGTTGAAGACTGGGGTGCAGAAGGACTGTTTCAGAGAGCTGATGTTGCAGAGTGAGGTGCAGAAGGACTGTTACAGAGAGCAGAGTTTGGAGACTGTGGTGCAGAAGGACTTATACAGAAAACAGAGGTTGGAGACTAGGGTGCAGAAGGACCCTTACAGAGAACAGAGGTTGAAGACTGCAATATAGAAGAACTGTTGTAGAGAACAAGGTTGGAGACTGGGGTGAAGAGGGACCATTGCAGAGAGCAAACTTTGGTGAATGGGGTGCAAAACGAATGTTACAGATAGCAGAGTTTGAAACTGGGGTGCACAAGGATCTTACAGAGAGAAAAGTTTGGAGACTGTGGTGCAGAATGATTGTTGCAGAGAGCAGACGTTGGAGACTAGGGTGAAGAAAGATCATTGCATGGAGTAGATTTTGAAGACTGGGGTACAAAAAAACTGTTCTAGAGAGCAGAGGTTGGAGACTGGGGTGCAGAAAGACTGTTTCAGAGAGCAGTTGTCGAAGACTGATTTGCAGAAAAACTGTTACAGAGAGCATGTTTGGAGACTAAGTTGCAGGACTGATACTGAGAGCAGAGTTTGAAGACTGAGGTGCAGAAGGATCTTACAGAGAGCAGAGTTTGGAGACTGAGGTGCAGAAGGACTGTTCCAGAGAGCAGAGGTTGGAGACTGGGGTGCAGAAGGACTGTTAAAAAGAGCAGAGTTCAGAGACTTGGGTGCAGAAGGCCTGTTACAGAGAGCAGAGGATGGAGACTGAGGTGCAGAAGGACTGTTACAGAGATAGATGTTGAATACTGAGGTGCAAAAAGACCATTGCAGAGAGCAGAAGTTGGAGACTAAGGTGCAGAAGGACTGTAGCGGAGTGCACAGGTTTGAGACTTGTGTGTAAAAGGACTGTTACAGCGAGCAGAATTTGGGTATTGGGGTGCCAAAGGACCTTTGCAGAGAGCAGAATTTGGAGACTGAGGTCCAGATGGACTGTTACAGAGAGCAGAGGGTGGAGACTTGAGTGCAGAAGGACTGATAAAGAAAGCAGTGGTTGGAGACTGGGGTTCAGAAGGACAGTGACAGAGAGAAGAGTTTGGAAACTGCAGTACAGAGGAACTGTTACAGAGAGCAGAGGTTGGAGAGTGGGGTGGAGAAGGACTGTTGCAGAGATCTGATGTTGGAGACTGGGGTTCAGAAGGACTGTAGTAGAGAGGAGGTTGGAGAATGGGGTGCAAAAGGAGTGTTGCAGAGAGTAGGGGATGGAGATTGCAGTGCAGAAGACTGAGGTGAAGAAGGACTGTTGGAGAAAACAGAGTTTGGAGACAGGGGTGCAGAAAGACTGTTGCAGAGAGCAGAGGTTGGAGACTCAGGTTCAGAAGGATGGTTACAGAGAGCAGAGGTTGGAGACTGGGGTGCAGAAGGACTGTTGCAGAATGCAGAGTTTGGAGACTCGGGTGCGGAAAAACTGTTGCAGAGAACTGAGTTTGGAGACTGGGGTGCAGAAGGAACGTTGCTGAGAGCAGCAGTTTTAGACTGCCGTGAAGAAGGATTGTTACAGAGAGGAGAGGTTGGAGACTGACGTGCTGAAGAACTGTTACAAAGATCAGAGGTTGGAGACTGGGGTGCAGATGGATCTTACAGAGAGCAGAGATTGGAGACTGGGGTGCAGAAGGACTGTTATAGAAAGCAGAGTTTAGAGACTTGGGTGCAAAATGACTGTTGCAGAGAGCAGAGGTTGAAGCTGAGGTGCAGAAGGACTGTTGAAGAGAGCAGAGGTTGGAGATGAGGTTCATAAGGACTGTTACAGAGAGCAGAGTTTGGAGACTGGGGTGCAGAAGGACTGATATAGAAAGCAGAGTTTGGATACTGCGGTGCAAAAAGACCATTACAGAGAGCAGAGGTTGGAGACTGTGGTACAGAAGGACTTTTACAGAGAGCAGAGGTTGCACACTGGGGTGCAGAAGGACTATTGCAGACAACAGAGGTAGGAGACTGAGGTGTAGAAATACCGTTGCAGAGAGCAGAGGTTGGAGACTGATGAGCAGAAGCATTGTTACAGAGAGCAGAGTTTGGAGACTGGGGTACAGAAGGACTTTTTCAAAGAGCAGAGGTTGGAAACTGGGTGCAGAAAGATCTTACAGAGAGCAGAGGTTGAAGACTGGGGCGCAGAAGAGCTGTTGCAGAGTGCAGACGTTAGAGACTGGGGTGTAGAAGGACTGTTGCAGAGAGAATAGGTTGGATACTGTGGTGCTGAAGGCCTGTTACATAGAGCTGAGTTTGTAGACTGGGGTGCCTGAGGCCTGTTACAGAGAGCCGAGTTTGGAGACTGGGGAGCAGGTGGACTGTTACAGAGAGCAGAGTTTGGATACTGGGTTGCAGAAGGATCTTATATAGAGTTGAGTTTGGAGACTGAAGTGAAGTAGGACTGTTACAGAGAGCAGAGGTTGGAGACTGGGGTGCAGAAGGATACTTGCAGAGAGCAGAGTTTTCAGACTGAGGTGCAGAAAGACCGTTGAGAGTGCAGACGTTAAAGACTGGGTTGCAGAAGGACGGTTGCAGTGAGGAGATGTTGGAGGCTGGAGTGCAGAAGGACTCTTACAGAGAGCAGAGGTTGGAGACAGGGGTGAAGAAGGATCTAACAGAGAGCAGAAGTCTGAGACTGAGGTGCAGAAAAACAGTTACAGAGACTAGAGTTTAGAGACAGTGGTGTAGAAGGACTGTTGCAGAGAGCAGATGTTGGAGACTGGGGTATAAAATGACTGTTGCAGAGAGCAGAGGTTGGGGACTGGGATGAAGAAGGACTGTTGCAGAGAGCAGAGTTTGGAGACTGATGTGCAGGAGGACTGTTTCAGCGCATAGAGTTTGGAGACTGGGTTGAGGAAGGACTGATACAGAAAAGAGACTTTGGAAACTGGGGTGCATAAGGACCGTTACAGAGAGCAGAGTTTGTAGACTCAGGTGAGAAGGACTGTTATAGGATGCAGAGTTTAGAAATTGGGATGCAGAAGGACCGTTACAGAGAGCAGAGTTTGGAGACTGCGGTATAAGACTGCTACCGAGAGAAGAGGTTGGAGTCTGGGGTGCAGAAGGACTCTTACATAGAACACAGATTGGAGACTGAGGTGCAGAAGGATAGATACAGAGAAAAGAAGTTGGAGACTGATACAGAAATCAGAGGTTGGAGACTGGGGTCCAGAAGGTTCGTTGCAAAGAGTAGAGTTTTGAAACTGGGGTGCAGAAGGACTGTTCCAGAGAGAAGACGTTGGAGACTGGTGTGCAGAAGGACTGTGGCAGAGAGCAGATTTTAGAGATTGGGGTGCAGAAGGACTATTACACAAAGCAGAGGTTGGAGACTGAGCTGCAGAAGAACTGTTACAGAGAGCAGTGTTTGGAGACTGGTGTGCAGAAGGACTGTTACAGAGAGCAGAGTTTGAAGACTGGGGTTCAGATGAATCTTACAGAGAGCAGAGTTTTGAGACTGGGGTGCAAAAGGACTATTGCAGAGAGCAGATTCTGGAGACTGGGGTGGGGAAAATCGTTGCAGAGAGAAGAGGTTGGAGACTGGGGTGCAAAAGGCCTTTTACAGAGAGCAGAGTATGGAGACTGTTGTGCAGAAGGACTGTTACAGAGTGCAGAGTTTAAAGACTGGGTTGTAGAAGAATCTTAAAAAGAGCAGAGGTGGGAGAATGAGGTGCAGAAGGACTGTTACAGAGAGCAGAAGTATGAGACTGTGGTGCAGAAGGATCTTTGTAGTGAGCAGACTTTTCAGAGGGAGGTGCAAAAGGACTGTTGCAGAGAGCAGAGTTTGGAGACTTTGGTGAAGAAGGATCGTTGCAGAGAGCAGAGGTTGGAGACCGGTGGGCAGAATCACTGTTACAGAGAGCAGAGTTACAAACTGGGTTGCAGAAGGATCTTACAAAGAGCACAGGTTGCATACAGGGGTGCAGAAGGATTGTTACAGAGAACAGATGTTGGAGACTGTGGTCCAGAAGGACTCTTGCAGAGAGCAGACGTTGGAGACTGGGGTCCAGAAAGATCATTGCAGAAAGCACAGTTGGAGACTGGGGTGTAGAAAGACTATTGCAGAGAGCAGATGTTGGAGACTGGGGTGCAAACGGACTGTTGCAGAGAGCAGAGGTTGGAGAGTGGGGTTCAGAAAGACTGTTGCAGAGAGCAGAGGTTGGAGAATTAGTTGCAGAAAAACTGTTACAGAGAGCAGAGTTTGGATACTGAAATGCAGAAGGACTGTTACAGAGAGAAGAGGTTGGAGACTGGGGTTCAGATGGATCTTACAGAGAGCAGATTTTGGAGACTGTGGTGCAAGAGGACTGTTGCAGAGAGCAGAGGTTGGAGACTGAGGTGCAGAAGGACTGTTACAGAAAGCAGAGGTTGGAGACTGCGGGGCAGAAGGACGGTTACAGAGAGCAGAGGTTGGAGACTGAAGTGCAGAAGGACTGTTGCAGAGAGCAGAGGTTGTCGACTGTGGTGCAAAATGACTGTTGCAGAGAGCAGTGGTTTGAGACTGGTGTGGAGAAGAATCGTTGCAGAGAGAAGAATTTGGAGACTTGGGTGCAGAAGGTCTGTTACAGAGAGCAGTTGTTGAAGACTGGCTTGATGAAGGATGTTACAGAGAGCAGAGATTTTAGACTAAGGTGCAGGGGAACTGTTACCGAGAGCAGTGTTTGGAGACTGGGGTGCAGAAGGATTGTGCAGAGAGCCGAATTTTCAGACTGAGGTGCAGAAGGACTATTACAGTGAGCATAGGTTGGAGACTGAGGTGTACAAGGACTGTTACAGAGAGCAGAGTTTGGAGACTCAGGTGCAGAAGGACTGTTACAGGAAGCAGATTGTGGAAATTGGTTTGCAGAATGACCATTAAGGAGAGCAGAGTTTGGAGACAGCGGTATAGGACTGTTACCGAGTGCAGAGGTTGGAGACTGGGGTGCAGAGGGACTCTTACATAGAGCACAGGTTGAGACTGAGGTGCAAAAGGATAGATACAGAGAACAAAGGTTGGAGACTGGGGTTCAGACAGACTCATACACAAAGCAGAGTTTGGAGACTGGGGTTTAAAAGGATCATTACAAAGAGCAGAAGTTGGAGTCTCTTGTACAGATGGACTGTTACAAAGAGAAGATCTCAGAGACTGGGGAGCAGAAGGACTGTTGCAGAGGACAGAGTTTGGAGACTGGGGTGGAGAAGGAATGTTACAGTGAGCAGAGTTTTCAGACTGAGGTGCAGAAAGACTGTTGCAGAGAGCAGACGTTGGAGACTGGGGTCCAGAAAGATCGTTGCAGAGAGAAGAATTTGGAGACTGGGGTGTAAAAGGACTGTTACAGAGAGCAGATGTTGGTGAATGGGTGCAGAAGGACTGTTACAAAGAGCAGATTTTAGAGACTGGGGTGCAGAAGGACTGTTACAGAGAGCAGAGGTTGGAGACTGAGGTGAAGAAGGCCTTTTACAGAGAGCAGATTTTAGAGACTGGGGTGCTGAAGGATTGTTACAGAGAGCAGAGTTTGGAGACTGGGGTTCAGATGAATCTAACAGAAAGCAGAGTTTGGAGACTGGGGTGCAAACATACTGTTGCAGAGAGCAGATGTAGGAGACGTGGGTGGAGAAGAATCATTGCAGAGAGAAGAGGTTGGAGACTGGAGTGCAGAAGGCCTTTTACAGAGAGTAGAGTTTGGAGACTGGGTTCCAGAAGTCCTGTTACAGAGAGCAGAGATTGGAGACTGTTGTGCAGAAGGACTTTACAGAATGCAGAGTTTAAAGACTGGGTTGCAGAAGGATCAAACAGAGAGCACATTTGGGAGACTGAGGTGCGGAAGCACTGTTACAGAGAGCAGAGGTAGGAGACTTGGGTTCAGAAGGGTCAGTGCAGAGAGAAGAGTTTTCAGACTGAGGTGCAAAATGACTGTTGCAGAGAGCAGATGTTGAAGACTCGGGTGCAGATGGTCTATTGCAGAGAGCAGATGTTGGTAACTAGGGTGCAGAAGGACTGTTGTAGAGAGCAGAGGTTGGAGACTGGGGTGCAGAAGGACTGTTGCAGAGGGCAGAGGTTGGAGACTTAGGTGCGGAAGTCCTGCTACAGAAAGCAGATGTTAAAGACTCTGGTGCAGAAGGACTGTTACAGAGATCAGAGGTTGGACACAGGGGTGCAGAAGAATCTTACAGAGAGCAGAAGCTAGAGACTAAGGTGCAGAAAGACTGTTGCAGAGATCAGAGGTTGGAGACTGGGATGCAGTGGGATCATTGCAGAGAGCAAAGGTTGGAGACTGGGGTGCAGAAGGACTGGTGCAGAGAGTATTTGTTGAAGACTGAGTTGCAGAAGAATCGTGCAGAGAGCAGAGGTGTCAGACTGAAGTGCAGAAGGACTGTTACAGAGAGCAGAGGTTGGAGACTGAGGTGCAGAAAGACTGTTACACTAAGCAGAGTTTGGAAATTGGGGTGCAGAAAGACTGTTACAGAGACCAGGTTTTGGAGACTGCAGTATAGAAAAACTGTTACAGAGAGCACAGTTTGGAGACTAGGGTGCAGAATGAATGTTACAGAGAGAACAGTTGGAAGACTGAGGTGCAGAAGGATAGATACAAAGAACAGAGGTTTGAGACTGGGGTTCAGAAGGACGGATACAGAAAGCAGAGTTTGGAGACTGGGGTGCAGAAGGACTGTTGCAGAGGACAGAGGTTGGAGACTAGAGTGCCGCAGGACACTTGCAGAAAGAAGAGGTTAAAGACTGGGTTGGAGAAAGAATGTTACAGAGAGTAGAGTTTGGAAACTGGAGTGCAGAAGAATCTTACAGAGGGCAGAAATTGGAGACTGTGTTGCGAAAAGACTGTTGCAGAGAGAAGAGGTTGGAGACTGGGGTGCAGAAGGGCTGTTAAAAAGAGCAGAGTTTGGAGACTGGGTTGCAGAAGGATCTTACTTAGAGCAGAGTTTGGAGTCTGAGGTGCAGAAGGACTGTTATTTAGAGCAGAGTTTGGAGACTGGGATGCAGAAGGATCGTTGCAGAGAGCAGATGTTGGACACTGGGGTGTAGAAGGCCTGTTACAAAGAGCAGAGGTTGAAGACTGAAGTGAAGAAGGACTGTTACAGATAGCAGATGTGGGAGACAGGCGTACATGACTGATATAGAGCAGAAGGTGGAGACTCAGGTGCAGAAAGACCGTTGCAGAGAGCAGAGGTTCGAGACTGAGGTGCAGAAGGATTGTTAAAAAGAGCAGAGTTTGGAGACTGGAGTCTAGAAGAACTGTAGCAGAGAGCAGAGGTTGGAGACTAAGGTGCAGAGGGACAGTTACTCAGAGCACAGGTTGGAGACTGGGGTGCAGAAGGACTAATACAGAAAGCAGAGGTTGGAGACTCAGGTGTAGAAGTACACTTACACAGAGCAGAGGTTGGAAAATGCAGTACAGAAAGACTGTTATAGAGAGCAGAGTTTGGAGACTGGGTGGAGAAGTACTGTGTCAGAGAGCAAATGTTGGAGACTGGGGTGCAAAAGGACTTTTGCAGAGAGCAGAGGATGGAGACTGGGATGCATAAGGACTTTTGCAGAGAGCAGAGGTTGCAGACTGAGTTGCAGAAGGACTGTAACAGAGGGCAGAGTTTTGAGACTGTGGTGCAAAACGACTGATACAGAAAGCAGAGGTTGGATACTGGGGTGCATAAGGACCCTTACAGAGAACAGCGGTTGGAGACTGTGGTACAGAAGGACTGTTACTGAGAACATAGGTTGGAGACTGGGGTGTAAAAGAACTGATGTAGAGACCAGAGGTTGGAGACTGGGGTGGGTGCTGAAGGATCATTGGGGCGATCAGAGTATTGAGACTGGGGTGTAGAAAAACTGTTGCAGAGAGCAGAGTTTGGAGACTGGGGTGTAGAATACTGTTGCAGAGAGCAGACGTTGGAGTCTGGGGTGCAGAAGGACTGTTGCATAAAGCAGAGGTTACAGACGTAGGTACGGGAGGACTGTTAAAGAGAGCAGAGTTTGGAGAATGGGGTGCAGAAGGATTATTGCAGAGACAGAGTTTTCAGACTGAGGTACAGAAGAACTGTTGCAGGGAGCAGATGATGGAGACTGGGGTTTAGAAGGACTATTGCAGCGAGAAGAGTTTTGAGACTAGGGTGCAGAAGGATCGTGGTAGAGAGCAGAGGTTGGAGACTGGGGTGCAGAAGGACAGTTGCAAGTAGCTGAGTTTGGAGACTGAGGTGAAGAAGGACTGTTAAGAGAGCAGAGGTTGGAGACTGGGGTGCAAAAGGACTGATACAGAAAGCAGTTGTTGTAGACTTGGGTGCAGGTGGACTGTTGCAAAGACCAGAGTTTGGAGACTGTTGTGGAGAAGGACTGTTGCAGAGAGCAGATGTTGGAGACTTGGGTGCAGAAGGATCGTTGGTGCGAGCAGATTATGGAGACTGGGGTGTAGAAGGACTGTTTCAGAGAACAGAGGTTGGAATCTGAGGTGCAGAAGGACCATTGCAGAAAGCAGAGTTTGGAGACTGGGTTACAGAAGGATCCTACAGAGAGCAGAGTTTGGAGCCTGAGGTGCAGAAGGACGATTGCAAAGAGCAGAGGTTTGAAATAGGGGTGCAGAAGTACTTTTGCAGAGAACAGAGGTTGGAGTATGAGGTGCAGAAGGACTTTTACAGAGAGCAGAGGTTGAATACTGGTGTGCAGAATGAATGATTCATAATGCAGAGTTTGGAGACTGTGTTACAGAAGGACTGTTACAGAGAGAAAATGTTTTAGACGGGGGTGCTAAATAACTATTATAGAGATCAGAGTTTGAATACTTGGGTGCAGAAGGACCATTGCAGAAAGCAGGGGTTGGAGACTGGGTTTCAGAATGATCTTACAGAGAGCTGAGTTTCGACACTGAGGTGCATAAGGACTGTTTCAGGAAGCAGAGGTTGGAGACTGGGGCGTAATAGGACTGTTGCAGAGAACAGTGTTTGGAGTCTGAATTGCAGAAGCACTGTTACAGAGAGCAGAGTTTGGAGACTGGGATGCAGAATGACTGATACATAATGCAGAGTTTGGAGACTCGGGTGCAGAAGGACTGTTACAGACAGCAGAGTTTAGAGACTGGGGTTCAGATGGATCTTACAGAGAGCAGAGGTTGGAGACTGCAGTACAGAAGGACTGTTACAGAGAGCAGAGGTTGAAGACTGGGGTGCAGAAGGATTGTTGCAGAGAGCAGAGGTTGCACAGTGAGGTGTAAGCAGACTGATACAGAGAGCAGAGTTTTTAGACTGTGGTGCAGAAGCACTGATACAGAAAGCAGAGTTTGGAGACTGGGGTGAAGAAGGACCTTTACAGAGAACACAGGTGGAAGACTGAGGTACAGTAGAACTGTTGTTGAGAATAAGGTTGGAGACTGGGGTGCAGAGGGACCATTGCAGAGAGCAGAGGTTGGAGACTGGGGTGCAGAAGGACTGTTACAGAGAGCAGAGTTTGGAAACTGGGGTACAGAAGGATCTTATAGAGAGCAGAGTTTGGAGACTGGGTTACAGAGAGACTGTTGCAGAGCAGACGTTGGAGAATGGGGTGCAGAAGGGTCATTGCAGAGAGCAGATTATGGAGAAGAGGGTATAGAAGGACTGTCCCAGAGAGCAGAGTTTGGAGCCTGATGTGTAGAAGGACTGTTGCAAAAAGCAGTTGTTGAAGACTGAGGTAAAGAAGGACTGTTTCAGAGAGCAGAGTTTTGAATCAGGGGTGCAGAACGACTGATACAGAGAGCAGAGATTTAGACTGAGATGCAGAATAAATGTTACAGAGAGCAGAGGTTGGAGACTGGGGTGCAGAAGAACTGATACCGAAAGCAGAGGTGAGAGACTGGGTTCCAGAAGGACCGTTACAAAGAGCAGAGGTTGGAGACTTCAGTACAGAAGGACTGTTACAGAGAGCAGATGTTGCAGACTGTGGTGCAGATGGACTGATACAGAAAGCAGAGTTTAGAGACTGGGGTGCAGAAGGACCGTTACAGAGAGCAGATTTTGGAGACTACACTACAGGAGGACTGTTACAGAGAGCAGAGTTTGGAGACTGGGGTGGAGAAGGACTGTTTCAGAGTGCAGAGTTTGGAGGCTCGGGTGCACAAGGATTGTTTCAGAGAGCAGAGTTTTTAGACTGAGGTGCAGAACGACTGTTGCAGAGAGCAGATGTTGGAGACTGAGGTTCACAAAAAAATTTTCAGAGAGCAGATGTTGCAGACTGGGGTCTAGAAAGATTGTTACAGAGAGCAGAGGTTCGATACTGGGGTTCAGAAGGACCATTGCAGAGATCAGAGTTTGGAAACTGAGGTGAAGAAGCATCGTTGCAGAGAGCAGAGTTTTCAGACTGAGGTGCAGAAGGACTGTTGCAGAGAGCAGATGTTGGAAACTGGGGTGAAGAAGGTTCGTTGCAGAGAGCAGAGGTTGGAGACATAGGTGCAGAAAGACTGTTGCAGATAGCAGAGGTTGGAGACTGGGGTGTAGAAGGACTGTTGCAGAGACAAGAATTTAAGACAGTGGTTCTGAAGGACTGTTGCAGAGAGCAGAGTTTAGAGACTGAGATGCAGAAGGACTGTTACAGAGAGTAGAGGTTGGAGACTGAGGTACAGAAGGATTGTTACAGAGAGCAGAGGTTGGAGAGTGGGGTGCAGAGAGACTGTTGCAGATAGCAGAGGTTGGAGACTGGGGTGTGAAAGGACTTTTGTAGGCAGCAGATGTTGAAGACTGGGGTGCAGAAAAATTTTTGCAGAGAGCAGAGTTTGGAGACTGAGGTACAGAAGGACTGTTACAGAGAGCAGATGTTGGAGACTGGGGTGCAGAAGGACTGATACAGAAAGAGAAGTTGGAGACGGGTGCAGAAGGATCGTTACAGAGAGCAGAGGTTGGAGATAGCAGTACAGAAGGAATGTTACAGGGAGCAGAGGTTGGAGACTGGGGTGGAGAAGGACTGTTTCAGAGAATAGATGTTGGATACTGGGGTGCAGAAAAACTGTTGCAGAGAGCAGAATTTGGAGACTAAGGTGCAGAAGGATTGTTGCAGGGAGCAGATTTTGGAGACTGAGGTGCTGAAGGACTCTTGCATACAACAGAAGTTGGAGAATGGGGTGAAGAGGGACTGTTGCAGAGAGCAGAGTTTGGAGACTGCAGTACAGAAGGACTGTTGAGAGGTGAGATGAAGTACAGAAGGACTGTTGAGAGGTGAGATGAAGAAGGACTGTTACAGAAAGCAGAGTTTGTAGAGTTGGGTGCAGAAAAATCATTCCACAGAGCAGAGTTTTCAGACTGCGGTGACAAGGACTGTTTCAGAGGGCAGATGTTGGAGACTGCGGTGCAGAAAGACTTTTGCAGAGAGCTGAGGTTGGAGACTGGGTTGTAAAAGGATCATTGCAGAGAACAGAGTCTAGAGACTAGGGTACAAAACGATTGTTACAGAGAGGAGAAGTTCGAGAATGAGGTGCAGAAGGACGATTGCAGAGAACAGTGTTTGGAGACTGAGGTGCAGAAAAATTGTTACAGAGAACAGAAGTTGGAGACTGGGGTGCAGAAAGACTGTTGAAGAGATCAGAGGTTGGAGACTGCGGTGTAGAAGGACTGTTGCTGAGAGCAGAGGTTGGAGACTGGGGTGTAGAAGGACTGTTGCAGAAAGCAGAGGTTGGAGACTTATGCGCAGCAGGACTGTTACAGAGAGCAGATCTTAGAGACTTGCGTGCAGAAGGACTGATACACAGAGCAGAGGTTGGAGACTTTGGTGCAGAAAGGTCGTTAAAAAGAGCACAGCTTGGGGACTACAGTACAGGAAGTCTGTTACTGAGAGCAGAGGTTGGAGACTGGCGTGGAGAAGGACTGTTGCAGAGAGCATATGTTGGAGAATGGGGTGCAGAAGGACTGTTTTAGAGAGTAGAATTTGTATACTGGGGTGCAGAAAGACTTTTGCAGAGTGCAGAAGTTGGAGACTGAGGTGCAGAAGGACTGTAACAAAGAGAAGAGTTTGGAGACTGTGGTGCTGAAGGACTGATACAGAAAGCAGAGGTTGGAGACTGGGGTTCAAAGGAGTGTTACAGAGATAAGAGGTTGAAGACTGCGGTACAGAAGGACTGTTTCAGAGAGCAGAGTTTTAAGACTGGGGTGCAGAATTCCTGTTAAAGAGAGCAGAGCTTGGAGACTGTTTTGCAGAAGGACTGTTACAGAGTGCAGAGTTTAAAGACTGTGCTGCAGAAGGATCATAAAGAGGGAGCAGAGTTTCGAGACTGAGGTTCAGAATGAGTGTTACAGAGAGCAGAGGTAGGAGACTGGGGTGCAGAAGGTTCGTTGCAGAGAGCAGACTTTTCAGACTGAGGTGCAGAAGAACTGTTGCAGAGAGTGGATGTTGGAGACTGGGGTGCGGAAGGTCTGTTGCAGAGAGCAGATGTTTGTAACAAGGGTGCAGAAGGACTGTTGTAGAGAGCAGAGTTTGGAGACTGGGGTGCAGAAGGACTATTGTAGAGAGCAGAGGTTTTAGACTGAGTTGCAGAAGTCCTGTTACAGAGAGCAGAGTTTAGAGCCTCGGGTGAGAAGAACTGTTACAGAGACCAGAGTTTGGATACAGGGGTGCAGAAGGATCTTACAGAGAGCAGAGGTTGAAGACTGAGGTGCAGAATGACTGTTGCAGAGATCAGAGGTTGGAGACTTGGGTGCAGTAGGATCATGGCAGAGAGCAGAGGTAGGAGACTGGGGTGCAGAAGGATCGTTGCAGAGAGCAGCGGTTGGAGACTGGGGTGCAGAAGGCCTGCTACAGAGAGCAGAGTTTAGAGACTGGCGTGAAGAAGGCCTGTTACAAAGAGGAGAGTTTGGAGACTGGGTTGCTGAAGGATCTTAAAGAGTGCAGAAGTTGGAGACTGAGGTGCAGGTGGACTGTTACAGAGTGCAGTGGTCTGAGACTGGGGTGAAGGAGGATCGTGCAGAGACCAGAAGTGTCAGACTGAGGTGCAGAAGGACTGTTACAGAGAGTAGAGGTTGGAGACTGAGGTGTAGAAGTACTGTTACAGAGCGCAGAGTTTGGAGACTTAGGTGCAGAAGCACTGTTATAGAAAGCAGAGGTTGGAAATTGGGGTGCAGAAGGACATTTACAGAGACCAGGGTTTGGAGACTTCGTTATAGAAAAACTATTACTGAGAGCAGAGCTATAAGACTTAGGTGCATAATGAATGTTACAGAGAGCACAGGTTGGAGTCTGAGGTGCAGAAAGATAGATACAAAGAGCAGAGGTTTTAGACTGGGGTTCAGAAGGACTGATACAGAAAGTAGAGTTTGGAGACTGGGGTAAAGAAGGACAAGTTATGGAGAGCAGAGGTTGGAGACTGTGGTACTGAAAAACTGTTACAGAGAGCAGATGTTAAAGACTGGTTAGCAGAAGGACTGTTGCAGAATACAGAGGTTGGAGACTAGGGTGCCACAAAACACTTGCAGAAAGCAGAGGTTAAAGACTGGGGTGGAAAGGTGTGTTACAGAGACCAGAGTTTGGAAACTGGGGTGCAGAAGAATCTTACAGAGATCAGACGTTGGAGACTGTGGTGCAGAAGTACTGTTGCAGAGAGCAGAGATGGAGACTGGGGTGTAGAAGGACTGTTGCGGAGAGCACAGGTTGGAGACTGGAGTGCATATGGACTGTTGAAAAGAGCAGAGGTTAGAGACGTTGGCGCAAAAGGACTCTTAGACAGAGCAGAAGTTGGAGACTGGGTGAAAAAGGAGTGATACAGAAAGCAGAGATTGGAGTCTGGGGTGCAGAAAAACAGTTACACAGAGCAAATTTTGGATACTGCTGTACAGACGGACAGTTGCAGATAGCAGAGATTGAAGACTGGGGTTCAGAAAGACTGTTGCAGAGAGCAGAGATTGGAGACTGAGGTGCAGAAGGACTCTTAGAGAGAGCAGAAGTTGGAGACTGGCATGAAGTAGGACTGATACAGAAAGCAGAGATTGGAGTCTGGGGTGCAGAAAGACCGTTACAGAGAGCAGAGGTTGGAGACTGCAGTATAGAAGAACTGTTACAGAGAGCAGAGTTTGGAGACTGAGGTGCAGAAGTCCCGTTACATAGAGCAGAAGTTGGAGAATGGGGTGCAGAAAGATCTTTTCAAGGAGCAGAGTTTGGAGACAGGGGTGCAGAATGATCTTTCAGAGAGCAGAAGTTGGAGACTGAGGTGCAGAAAAACTGTTTCAGAGATGAGAGGTTGGAGACTGGGGTGCAGTAGAATCATTGCAGAGAGCAGAGGTTGGAGACAGGGGTGCAGAGTGATCCTTGCATAGAGCAGAATTTGGAGACTGGCGTGCAGAAAGCCTGTTACAGAGAGGAGAGGTTGAAGACTGGGGTGCAGAAGGACTCTTATAGAGAGCAGTGTTTGGAGACTGGGTTGGTAAAGAATCTTGCAGAGAGCAGAGGTTTGAGACTGAGGTGCAGGTGGACTTTTACAGAGTACAGTGGTTGGAGACTGGGATGTAAAAGGACTGTTACAGAGAGCAGAGTTTGGAGAGTCAGGTGCAGAAAAAATGTTACAGGAAGCAGAGTTTGGAAATTGGGGTGCAGAAAGACCGTTACAGAGAGCAGAGTTTGGAGACTGCGGTATAGGATTTTTATTTAGAGCAGAGGTTGGAGACTGGGGTGCAGAAAGACTCTTACATAGAGCATAGGTTGGAGACTGAGGTGAAGAAGGATAGATACAGAGAACAGATTTTGGAGACTGGGGTTCAGGCAGACTGATACAGAAAGCAGAAATTTTAGACCTGGCTGTGGAAGGACTGTTACAAAGAGCAGAGGTTGGAGACTGCGGTACAGAAGGACTGTTACAGAGAGCAGATCTCGGAGACTGGGGAGCAGAAGGACTGTTGAAGAGGACAAATGTTGGATTCTGGGGTGGAGAAGGAATGTTACAGAGAGCAGAGTTTGGAAACTGGAGTGCAGAAGGATCTTATAGAGAGCAGAGGTTGGAGACTGTGGTGCAGAAGGACTGTTGCAGAGAGTAGAGGTTGGAGACTGGGGTCAAAAAGGATCGTTGCAGAGAGCAGAGTTTTGAGACTGGGGTGCAGAAGGACTGTTGCATAGAGCAGATGTTGAAGACTGGGGTTCAGAAGGACTTTTGCAGAAAGCAGATTTTAGAGACTGGGGTGCAGAAGGACTGTTACATAGAGCAGAGGTTAGAGACTGAGGTGCAGAAGGACTGTTACAGAGAACAGCGTTCGGAGACTTGGGTGCAGAAGGACTGTTACAGAGAGCATAGGTTGAAGACTAAGGTTCAGTTGGATCTTACAGAGAGCAGAGTTTGGAGACTGGGGTTCAAAAGGACTGTTGCAGAGAGCAGATATTGGAGACTGGGGTGGAGAAGAATCGTTGCAGATAGAAGAGGCATGAGACTGGGGTGCAGAAGGCCTGTTACAGAGAGTAGAAGTTGGAGACTGGGTTGCAGAAGTCCTATTACAGAGAGCAGAAGTTGGAGACTGTTGTGCAGAAAGACAGGTATAAAGTGCAGAGTTCAAAGTCTGGATTGTAGAAGGATCTTACAGAGAGCAGAGTTGGGAGACTGAGGTGCAGAAGGACTGTTACAGAGAGCCGAGGTAGAAGACTGGGTTGCAGAAGGGTCGTTGCAGAGAGTAGAGTATTCAGACTGAGGTGCAGAGAGCAGATGTTGAAGAACTGTTGCAGAGAGCAGATGTTGGAGATTGGGGTGCAGAAGGACTGTTGCAAAGAGCAGATGTTGGTAACCAGTGTGCAGAAGAACTCTTGTAGAGAGAAGAGGTTGGAGACTGGGGTGCAGAAAGACTGCTGCAGAGAGCAGACGTTGGATACAGGGGTGCAGAAGCAACTTAAAGAGAGAAGAATTTGGGGACTGAGGTGCAGATAGACTGTTGCAGAGATCAGAGGTTGGAAATTGGGGTGCATTACGATAATTGCAGAGAGCAGAGGTTGGAGACTGGGATGCAGAAGGATCAATGCAGAGAGCAGATTTTGGAGACTGGGGTTCAGAAGGCCTGCTATAGAGAGCAGAGTTTGGAGACTGGCGTGCAGAAGGCCTGTTATAGAGAGTAGAGGTTGGAGACTGGGGTGCAGAAGGACTGTTATAGAGAGCAAAATTTGGAGACTGGGTAGCTGAAAGATCTTACGGAGAGAAGAGGTTGGAGACTGAGGTGCAGATGGACTGTTACAGAGAGCAGTGGTTGGAGACTGAGGTGCAGAAGGACCGTGCAGAGAGGACAGGTTTCAGACTGAGGTGCAGAAAGACTGTTACAGAGAGCAGAGGTAGCAGACTGGGGTGTAGAAGTACTGTTACAGACAGCAGAGTTTGGAAATTGGGGTGCAGAAAGAGCGTTACAAAGACCACAGTTTGGAGACTGCGGTATAGAAAAACTGTTACAGAGAGCAGATGTTGGAGACTGGGGTGTAGAAGGAATGTCACAGAGAGCACAGGTTGGAGACTGAGGTGCAGAAGGATAGATACAGAGAGCAAAGTTTTGAGACTGGTGTTCAGAAGGACTGATACAGAAAGCAACGTTTGGAGACTTGGTTGCCATAGGACTGTTACAGAAAGCAGATGTTGGAGACTGGGGTGCAGAATGACTGTTGCAGAGGACAGAGGTTGGAGACTGGGGTGCCAACACTTGCAGAAAGAAGGGATTAAAGACTGGGGTGGAGAAGGAATATTACAGAGAGCATTGTTTGAAAACTGGAGTGCAGAAGGATATTACAGAGAGCAGAGGTTGGAGACTGTTGTTCAGAAGGACTTTTCCAGAGAGCAGAGTTTGGAGACTTTGGTCCAGAAGGATCGTTGCAGAGAGCAGAGGTTGGAGACTGGGGTGCAGAAGGATCATTTCAGAGAGCAGATTTTGGAGACTGGGGTTCAGAAGGCCTGCTATAGAGAGCATAGTTTGGAGACTGGCGTGCAGAAGGCCTGTTACAGAGAGTAGAGGTTGGAGACTGGGGTGCAGAAGGACTGTTATAGAGAGCAAAATTTGGAGACTGGGTAGCTGAAAGATCTTACGGAGAGAAGAGGTTGGAGACTGAGGTGCAGATGGACTGTTACAGAGTGCAGTGGTTGGAGACTGAGGTGCAGAAGGACCGTGCAGAGAGGAGAGGTTTCAGACTGAGGTGCAGAAAGACTGTTATATAGAGCAGAGGTTGGAGACTGAGGTGTAGAAGTACTGTTACAGAGAGCAGAGTTTGGAAATTGGGGTGCAGAAAGAGCGTTACAAAGACCAGAGTTTGGAGACTGCGGTATAGAAAAACTCTTACAGAGAGCAGAGGTTGGAGACTGGGGTGTTGAAGGAATGTTACAGAGAGCACAGGTTGGAGACTGAGGTGCAGAAGGATAGATACAGAGAGCAAAGTTTTGAGACTGGTGTTCAGAAGGACTGATACAGAAAGCAAAGTTTGAAGACTTGGTTGCCGTAGGACTGTTACAGAAAGCAGATGTTGGAGACTGGGGTGCAGAATGACTGTTTCACAGGACAGAGGTTGGTGACTGGGGTGCCGACACTTGCAGAAAGAAGAGATTAAAGACTGGGGTGGAGAAGGAATGTTACAGAGAACAGAGTTTGAAAACTGGAGTGCAGAAGAATGTTACAGAGAGCAGAGGTTGGAGACTGTTGTGCAGAAGGACTTTTCCAGAGAGCAGAGATTGGAGACTTTGGTCCAGAAGGATCCTTGCAGAGAGCAGAGGTTGGAGACTGGGTTGCAGAAGGACTGTTGCAGAGAGCAGAGGTTTGAGACTGGGGTGCAGAATGACTGTTGCAGAGAGCGAACTTTGGAGACTGGAGTGCAGAAGGACTTTTCCAGAGACCAGAGGTTGGAGACTGGGGTTCAGGCGGCCTGTTACAGAGAGCAGAGTTTGAAGACAGGGTTGCAGAAGGATCTTACAGAGAGCAGAGTTTGGAGACTGTTGTACATCAGGACTGTTACAGAGAGCGGAGGTTGGAGACTGGGGTGCAGAATGATCATTGCAATGAAGAGAGTTTTCAGAGTGACGTGCAGAAAGACTTTTGCAGAGAGCAGATATTGAAGACTGGGGTGCAGAAAGACTGTTGCAGAGAGCAGAGGTTGGAGACTGGGGTGCAGAAGGATCGTTGTAGCGAGCAGAGGTTTGAGACCGGCGTGCAAAAGGACTGTTACAAAAACAGAGGTTGGACAAAGAATTCAGAAAGACTGTTACAGAGGGCAGAGTTTACAGACTGGGTTGCAGAAGGATCTTAAAGAGAGCAGAGGTTGGAGACTGAGGTGAAGAAGGACTGTTACAGAGAGTAGTGTTTAGAGACTGAGGTGAAGAAGGATCGTTGTAGAGAGCAGAGTTTGGAAACTGAGGTGCAGAAGGATTGTTGAATAGAGCAGAGGTTGGAGACTGGGGTGCAGAGGACTGTTGCAGATAGC
>NW_027525484.1:0-19112 GCF_052094955.1 Ictidomys tridecemlineatus | reverse complement strand
TGAGGTGCTTAAACACTCTTGCAATCAACAGAGGTTGGAGAATGGGGAGCAGAAGGACCGTTGCAGAGAGCAGAGTTTGGAGACTGCAGTACAGAAGGACTGTTGAGAGGTGAGATGAAGTACAGAAGGACTGTTGAGAGGTGAGATGAAGAAGGACTGTTACAGAAAGCAGAGTTTGTGGACTTGGGTGCAGAAGGATCATTGCACAGAGGAGTTTTCAGACTGAGGTGAAGAAGGACTGCTGGAACCTGGGATGCAGAAAGAATTTTGCAGAGAGCAGAGGTTGAACACTGGGTTGCAAAAGGATCGTTGCAGAGAGCAGAGGTTGGAGACTGGGGTGCAAAACGATTGTTACAGAGAGAAGAGGTTCGAGAATGGGGTGCAGAAGGACGATTGCAGAGAGCAGAGTTTGAAGACTGATGTGCAGAAAAATTGTTATAGAGAACAGAAGTTGGAGACTGTGGTGCAGAAAGACTGTTGCCGAGATTAGAGGTTGGAGACTGGGGTGCAGAAGGACAGTAGCAGAGAGCAGAGGTTGAAGACTGGGGTGTTGAAGGATCGTAGAAGGGTGTAGAAGGACTGTTGCAGAGAGTAGACGTTAGAGACTGGGATGCAGAAGGATCGTTGCAGAGAGCAGATGTTGGATATGGGGTATAATAAGACGTTTGCAGAGAGCAGAGGTTAGAGACTGGGGTGCAGAAGGACTGTTGCAGAGAGCAGAGGTTGGAGACTGAGGTGCAGAAGGACTGTTACAGAGAGCATAGGTTTTAGCCTGGGGTGCAGAAAAACTGATACGGAAAGTAGAGTTTGGAGACTGGGGTGCAAAAGGACTGTTACAGAGAGCAGAGTTTGTAGCCTGTGGTGCAGAAGGACAGCTGCAGAGAACAGAGGTTGTATACTGGGGTGAACAAGGGCCGTTTCAGATAGATAAGTTTGGAGACTGAGGTGCAGAATGACTGTTACAGAGAGCAAAGTTTGGAGAACGGGGTGCAGAAGAATCTTACAGAGAGCAGACATTGGAGACTGGGATGTAGAAGGATCGTTGCAGAGAGCAGAGGTTGGAGACTGGGTCACAGAAGGCCTGTTACAGAGAGCAGAGTTTTAAGAATGGGTTGCAGAAAACCTGTTACAGAGAGCAGATGTTGAAGACTGGGGTGCAGAAGGATTGTTACAAATAGCACAGTTTGGAGACTGTTGTTTAGAAGGATTGTTGCAGAGAGCAGAAGTTTCAGACTGAGGCTTAGAAGAACTGTTACAGTGAGCAGAGGTTGGAAATTGGGGTGTAGAAGGACCGTTATAGAGAGAAGACCTTGGAGACTGCCGTACAGAAGGACTGTTACAGAGCAGAGTTTGTAGACGGGGTGCAGAAGGATCTTTGCAGAGAGCAAATTTTAAATACTGGGGTGCAGAAGAATTGTTACAGAGAACAGAGATTGGAGACTGGGGTGCAGCAGGACAATTACAGAGAGCAAAGGATGGAGACTGAGGTGCAGAAAGACTTTTACAGAGAGCAGAGTTTGGAGACTGAGGTGTAAAATATCGTTGCAGAGAGAAGAGTTTTGACACTGGGGTGCAGAAGGACTGTTACAGAAAGCAGAGGTTGGCAATTGGGAAGCAGATGGACCGTTACAAAACGAAGAGGTTGGAGACTGCGATACAAAAGGACTTTTACAGAGAGCAGAGTTTGGAGACTGGGTAGAAAAAGGATCGTTGCAGAGAGCAGATGTTGGAGCCTTGGGTGCAAAAGGACTGTTAAAGAGAGTACAAGTTAGAGATTAGGGTGCAGAAGAAATGTTGCAGACAGCAGAGTTTGGAGACTTGGGTGCATTAGGACTTTTGCAGAGAGAAGAGTTTGGAGACTGTGGTGCAGAAGGACTGATACAGAGATCAGAGGTTAGAGACTGGGGTGCAGAATGATCGTTGCAGAGATCAGAGGTTGGAAACTAAGGTGAAGAAGGATCGTTACACACAGCATATTTTGGTTACTGGGGTTTAAAATGACTGATACAGAGAGCAGATGTTGGAGACTGGGGTGCAGAAGTACTTAAGCAGACAGCAGAGTTTGGAGACTGGGGTGCAGAAGGACTTTTGCAGAGAGCAGAGGTTGGAGACTGGGGTGCAGAAGGACTGTTGCAGAGAACAGAATGTGGAGACTGGGGTGCAGAAGAACCGTTGCAGAGAGCAGAGGTTTGAGAGTGACGTGGAGAAGGACTGTTTTAGAGAGCAGAGGTTGAAGGCTGAGGTGAAGAATAATCGATAAAGAGAGAAGAGGTTGGAGACTGGGGTACAGAAGGCCTGTTACAGAGAGGAGAGATTAGAGACTGGAGTGAAGAACGCCTGTTACAGAGAGCAGAGTTTGGAGACTAGGGTCCAGAAGGACTGTTAAAGATAGCACAATTTCGAGACTGGGTTGCAGAGAGCATTTTGTAGACTGAGGTTTAGAAGGACTGTTACAGAAAGCAAAGTTTGAAAACTCAGGTGCAGAAAGATTTTTGCAGAGAGCCAAGTTTTCAGACTGAGGTGCAGAAGGACTGTTTCAGAGAGCAGATGTTGGATCCTGGGGTAGAGAAGAACCGTTGCAGAGAGCACAGTTTGGAGACTGGGGTGCAGAAGGCCTGTTACAGTGAGCAGAGTTTGGAGACTGAGTTGCAGAAGACTGTTACAGAGAGCAGCGTTTGGAGAATGGGTTACAGAAGGATCGTACAGAGAGCAGAGGTTGGAGACTGAGGTGCAGACGGACTTTTACAGAGAGTAGAGGGTGGAGACTCTGGTGCAGAAGGAGTGTTACAGAGAACAGAGTTTGGAGATTGGGGTGCAGAATAACTGTTACTGAGAGCAGAGGTTGGAGACAGGGGTTCAGAAGGACTGTTTCAGAGAGCAGAGTTTGGAGACTGAGGTGCAGAAGGACTGTTACAGAGATCATATTTTGGTAACTGGGATGTAGAAGGACCATTGCAGAGAGCAGAGATTGGAGTCTGGGGAGAAAACGGATAGTTGCAGAGAGCAGATATTTGAGACTGGGTGCAGAAGGAGTATAAAAGAGAGCAGAGGTTGGAGACTGAGGTGCAGAAAGATCATTTCTGAGTGCAGAGGTTTGAGACTGGGGTGCAGAAGGACTCTTACTGATTGCAGAACTTGGAGACTTAAGTGCAAAAGGACGTTTACAGAGAAGAGAGGTTGGAGACTGGGGTGCAAAAAAATTCTTACAGAGAGCAAAGGATGGAGACTGGTGTGCAGAAGGATCGTTGCAGAGACCAGAGGTTGGAGAATGAGGTGCAGAAAGATCGCTACAAAGAGCAGAGATTCGAGACCTGGGTGCAGCAGAACAGTTAAGGAGAGCACAGGTTGGAGACTTGGGTTCAGAAGAAATATTGCAGAGAGCAGAGTGTGGAGACTGGGGTGCTAAGTACTGTAGCAGAGAGCAGAGTTTGGAGACTGGGGTGCAAAAGGACTGTTGCAGAGAGAAGTTGTTGGAGACTGGAATGCAGAAGGATCATTGCAGAGAGCAGAGGTTGGAGACTGCGGTTTACAAGGACTGTTGCAGAGAGCAGAGGTTGGAGAGTAAGGTTACGAAGGATCATTGCAGAGAGAAGAGGTTGGAGACTGGGGTGCAGAAGGCCTGTTACAGAGAGCAGATTTTGGAGACTGGGGTGCATAAGGCCTGTTACAGAGAGCAGAGGTTGGAGACTGGGATTCAGAAGGATTGTTTCAGATAGCACAGTTTGGAGACTGGGGTGCAGAAAGATTGTTGCAGACGGCAGAGGTTTTAGACTGAGGCTTAGAAAGACTGTTACAGACAGCAGAGGTTGGAATTTGAGGTTCAGAAGGACTGTTACAGAAAGCAGAGGTTTGCAATTGTGGTGCATAAGGACTGTTATAGAGAGAAGAGGTTGGAGACTGTGGTACAGAAGGACTGTTAGAAAGAGCAGAGTTAGGAGACTTTTGTGCGGAAGGACCGTTGTAGAGAGCAGATGTTGGAGACAAGGGTGTAGAAGGACTGTTACAGAGAGCAGACGTTGGAGACTGAGGTGCAGAAGGACCATTACAGGGAGCAAAGGTTAAAGATTGAGGTGCAGAAAGACTTTTAGAGAGAGCAGAGTTTGGATACTGGTGTGCAGAAGGACTGTTACAGAGAGGAAAGGTTGGAGAAAGGGAGGCAAAAGGATCTTACAGAGAGCAGAGTCTGGAGAATGGGGTGCAGAAGGACTGTTGCAGAGAGCAAAGGTTGGAGACTGAGGTTCAGAAGCATCGTTGCAGAGAAAAGAGTTTGGAGACTGGGTTGCAGAAAGACTGTTACAGAGAGCAGAGATTCTAGATTGGCTTGCAGAAGAACTGTTACAGAGAGCAGAGGTTGGAGACTGGGGTGCAGTAAGCCTGTTACAGACAGCAGAGTTTCGAGACTGAGGTGCAGAAGAACTGTTACAGTGAGCAGAGTTTGGAGACTGAGGTGCAGCAGGATTGGTACAAAGAGAAGTGTTTGGAGACTAGGTGTAGAAGGACTGTTACAGAGTGCAGAGTTTGGAAATTGTGGTGCAGAAGGATCATTGCAGAGAGCAGAGGTTTGAAACTGAGGTGCATAAGGATCGTTACAGAGAGCAGAGGTTGGAGACTAGGGTCAGAAAGACAGTTATAGAGAGCACAGTTTTGAGACTGGGGTGCAGAAGAAATGTTGCAGTGAGCAGAGAATGGAGACTGTGGTACAGAAGTACTGTTAAAAAGAGCAGAGGGTGGAGAGTTGAGTGCGGAAGAAATGTCACCTAGAGCAGAGTTTGAAAACTGGGGTGCAGAAGGATGTTACAGAGAGCAGAGGCTGGAGACTGGGGTCAGAATGACTGTTGCAGAGAACAGACGTTGGAGACTGGGGTGCAGAAGGATTGTTGCAGAGAAAAGAGGTTGAAGACTGAGGTGCAGAAAAATTGCTACAGAGAGCAGAGTTTATAGACCGGGGTACAGTAGGATAGATACAGAGAGCACAGGTTGGAGACTGGGGTGCAGAAGAAATTTTGAAGAGAGCAGAGGTTGGAGACTCGGGTGCAGAAGGACTGTAGCAGAGAGCAGAAGTTGGAGACTGTTGTGTAGAAGGACTGTTGCAGAGAGCAGACGTTGGAGACTGGGATGCAGAAGAGTCGTTGCAGAGAGCAGATGTTGGAGACTGGTGTGGAAATACTTTTGCACAGAACAGAGGTTGGAGACTGGGGTGCAGAAGGACTGTTGTGGAGAGCAGACTTTGGAGACTGAGGTGCAGAAGGACTGTTACAGAGAGCATAGGTTTTAGACTGGGGTGCAGAATAACTGATATGAAAAGTAGATTTTGGAGACCAGGGTGCAGAAGGACAGTTACAGAGAGCAGACTTTGTAGCCTGGGGTGCAGAAAGACTGCTGCAGAGAACAGATGTTGGATACTGGGATGCAGAATTGCCGTTCCAGAGAGATGAGTTTGGAGACTGAGGTGCAGAATCACTGTTACAGATAGCAAAGTTAAAAGAAAAAGGTGCAGAAGAATCTTACAGAGAGCAGATGTTTGAGACTTGGGGGCAGAAGGACTGTTGCAGAGAGCAGAGGTTTGAGAATGAGGTGCAGGAGAATCGTTGCAGAGAGAAGAGTTTGGAGACTGGGGTGCAGAAGGCCTGTTACAGAGAGCAGATTTTTGAGACTGGGGTGCAGAAGGATTGTTACAGATATCACAGTTTGGAGACTGGAGTTTAGAAGGATTGTTGCAGAGAGCAGAGGTTTCAGACTGAGGCTTAGAAGGACTGTTACAGAGAACAGAGGTTGGAGTCTCAGGTACAGAAGGACTGTTTCAGAAAGCAGAGGTTGGCAATTGGGGTGCAGAAGTACCGTTATAGAGAGAAGAGGTTGGAGACTGCGGTACAGAAGGACTGTTACAGAGAGAAGACGTTGGAGACAGAGGTGCAGAAGGATTTTAACAGAGCATAGATTGGAGACTGGGGTGCAGAAGGACCATTACAGAGAGCAGAGGTTGGATACTGAGGTGCAGAAGGACTGTTACAGAGAGCAGAGGTTGGAGACTGAGGTGCAGAAGAATTGGTACAGAGAGAAGGGGTTGGAGACTGAGGTTTAGAAGCACTGTTACAGAGATCAGAGTTTAGAATCTGTGGTGCAGAAGGATTGTGGCAGAGAGCAGAGGTTGGAAACTGAGGTGCAGAAGGATCATTGCAGACAGCAGAGGTTGAAGACTGGGGTCAGAAAGACAGTTAGAGAGAGCACAGTTTGGAGACTAGGGTGTAGAAGAAATGTTGCAGTGAGCAGAGATTGGAGACTGGGGTGAAGAAGACCTGGTACAGAGAGCAGAGGTGGGAGACTGTGGTGCTGAAGGCCTGTTACAGAGAGCAGATATTGGAGACTGTAGTGCAGAAGGATTGTTACAGATAGCACAGTTTATAGACTGGGGTGCAGAATAATATTATAGAGAGCAGAGTTTGGAGAATGAGGTGCAGAAGGACTGTTACAGAGTGCAGAGTTTGGAGACTGTGTTGCAGAATGATTGTTGCAGAGAGCAGAGTTTTCAGACTTTGGTGCAGAAGGACTGTTGCAGAGAGCAGATGTTCGAGAATGGGGTGCAGAAGGACTCTTTCAGAGAGCAGAACTTGGAGACTGGAGTGCAGAAGGATCCTTGCATGGAGCAGAGGTTGGAGACTGGGGTGCAGAAGTCCTGTTACAGATATCACAGTTTGGAAACTGTTGTTCAGAAAGATATTATAGAGAGCAGAGATTGGAGACTGAGGTGCAGAAGGACTGTTACAGAGAGCAGAGTTTGGAGACTGTGTTGCAGAATGATTGTTGCAGAGAGCAGAGTTTTCAGACTGAGGTGCAGAAGGACTGTTGCAGAGAGCAGATGTTCGAGAGTGGGGTGCAGAAGGACTCTTTCAGAGAGCAGAACTTGGAGACTGGAGTGCAGAAGGATTCTTGCAGGGAGCAGAGGTTGGAGACTGGGGTGCAGAAAGACTGTTATAGGGAGCAGAAGTGTTAGACTGGGGTGTAGAAGGCCTGGTACAGAGAGCAAAGCTTTGACACTGTGGTGCAGAATAATTGCTGATGGCTGGTGAGCCTCCTTCTGGACACCTTCTTTTCCGCACAGTCCATCAGGCCCTCTCTCCTCACCCTGCTCTCTTTTGGCTTTATGAGCACCTGTGACTTCCACAGTCACTCTAAGCCATGAATCCGAGGCCTATCTGCTAGGAACCTGTCCTGATGCCTCCTGGAATCTCCTCGGGGAGACCCCGAAGGTACCCAGACTCCAGGCCCAACCTCCTTTCCTCCTTTTCTCTCCCCAGACATGCTCCTTCTCATTTTTTTTTCTGTTTTAATGAGTGATCCCACTGCAACTCAGCTATCCCACAAACCAGGTGCCCTCTTCTGTCCTTGTCACCAGGACTTTAAAGTGCTTCACCCAGGGCTCCTCTTCAGAGCTTTTCCCCAAGCTCCAAATGTCACATCTTCAGTTACCAGATATTTCCTTTTAATCTTGTTTTGGCACCCAATTACTCTCCCAGACTACATGAAGGTATTCTAACAAAAGCACATTAACTGTATGAACTATTATGGCTTAGAAATAAGGTATCCCCCCACCAAAAGCTCAGGGTCAGCCACAGTAGCAGTGATCAGAGGTGAAATGATTAGACTGTGAGACTTGTGACCTAATCTGTGGATCCATACATTTTGTGGGTTAATTATCTGAAAGGCCCACTGTACTGAGAGGAGTATGGGCAGGTGGAGTGTGGCCGTGGACATGCCCTGGAGAATCACATCTTTTCCCCTGCTAAGTGTCTCCTTCTGTCCCCTCCCCTGCCCCAACCTTCTGGCTGCCATGAGCTAGGAATGCTTCTCCCCTTGTTCCCTTCCACCTCGGCGTCCCACCTAATATCAGGCCAGCAGCAATGGGTCAGCTGGCCCCAGACAAAACCTCCAAGCCAGGAGGCCACAGAGCATCTGCCCCTTCGGGTTGTTCTGGTCAGGCCTGTGGTAAATGTGGCAACCCTGGACTGACCCAGGGAGTAGGTGTTATGAGTGGACTGGACCCACAACGGTTTCCTAAATCCACAGATTCTGTCATTTTCAGAGCTCAAGACATTACCTTCTAAATGGCCTGTTTCCTGCCTGCCCTCATCTAGAATGCTGTCTACAAGTGATTATTGAGATTCTCCAGCCGTCCTGGTCCTGCCCATTTGCACACCACAGCTAGTTCCTAGGCAGCCAGACCCATGGACTTCGCGCTGCCCACTGAGGAGAGAAGAGAGATTTTCTGAGGACCCTGTTAGAAGTCCACTCTTATTTTTATTCAGACCACACTGAGAGGGCATGTTTCAGGCAGTCCTTCACATGCGTCTTTGAGAAATCAGAGTCACAATGATTTTTGTGATTCTCTCCAGGATCCAATAACCACCGCTCTACTCCCTACTTCTCTGAGATCAACTATTCAGCTTCCATTAAGAAGTGAATAACTGCTATTTCTCTTTATGTGTCTGGCTTATTTCACTTAATATAATGTCTCCCATTAGCTAGTTTTAAATAGAAACTGCACAACAAATTCTTTTATGTCAGATTTAAATTTTATTCTGAAGAGATAATTTGAAATGGTCACATATGTTTATGTAGGAAAATGTTCATTAAAATATTTAAAATATTTATAGGACTGGAGATGATCTGAATGTTTAGCCAAAAGGGAGAGATTAAGTTTATTTAAGAGAGATGTAAGTTTATTGATCATCTCAATAGATGCAGAAAAAGCATTTAACAAAATATAGCACCCCTACCTGTCAAAACAGTAGAAACACTAGAGACAGAAAAAACTATGTAAAAGCATTGTAAAAGCTATCTATGCTAAACCCAAGGCGGCATCATTCTAAGTGGAGAAAGGTTGAAAGCATTCACTCAAAAAACTGGAAGCAGACAGGGTGCCCTCTCTTTCACCACTACTATTCAACTTCATCCTTGAAATTGCCAGAGCCATTGGACAAAATAAAGAAATTAAAGGTATACAAATAGGTCAAGAAGAATTCAAATCTCACTCTTTGCTGATAGGATCATGTCATCTTCTTAAATTTTTATTAGAGCATAATAGTTATACATAGAAGTTGGGTAGATTTGGAAAAGATTCCTATGTGCATGGAATCTGATTTAATCCATTCAGTCCCCACCCCTCATCTCCCTCCCCTCCCACCCCCATTCTCCTTTCTCTACT
The DNA here is from genome assembly GCF_052094955.1 of Ictidomys tridecemlineatus. NCBI lineage: Eukaryota > Metazoa > Chordata > Mammalia > Rodentia > Sciuridae > Ictidomys > Ictidomys tridecemlineatus. The sequence continues at coordinate 9,910 of NW_027525484.1, read as the reverse complement.
GATCTTTCTTTGGGTCATTTATCTGTTAATTTCTGACTGGTGTTTTCTACATATACATACAGGTGCAGTCCCCTGTTTTAGACTTCCATGTGCACATAACATGATCTGCGTAAAGACTTTTCCACATTTCCTCCCTTCCCAAACCTCTCCATCCTCTCATTCTCCTTCTACTCCACTGATCTTCCCTGTATACTTAAGATAGCCAGTCCAACCCCACTTCATCAACTTCTTTCCTCTATTTCGCTCTGGCCCTGACAATTTCTGGATTGTACAGGAATAGTTAACTTCTGCCTTTCCAAACACAGAGATCAAGATTGATGGTAAAATGAGAAAAACTCTACATTGGAAAAACACTGAAGGCAACACCGACTGCTTCTGCATATGATGACTCTGCTTTGTAAATTTGTTTCTTAACATTTGCAATGAAAATAAACTTCTCCAAAAATCCTATGTTTACATAAAAGGACAACAGAGACAGAGATTACTGAGACAGTGAGAAATGACTTCACACCATGATGAGATCAAATGGCTTTCTGTTGGCTTCTAGCAATTCTCTGGTTACTCCCACCTACCATCACCCCTGCAAATGTGTGCTGCTCCATGGGTCTAGAGTCCAGGCATCTCTGTATACAATATTATTTGCCATGTTGCTGCAGATTAACAAGCCTGTTTGGGTGCTCTCAGTCCATTTTATCATGGTCTCTTTTTCTCTGTTTTGTAGCTATGACAACATTGGAAATGAGCAATCAATCATTTGTCACTGAATTCATCTTCTTGGGACTTTCCAACCACTCCAACCTCCAGGGCTGGTTCTTCCTGTTCTTTCTGGTCATTTATCTGACCACTCTCTTGGAGAACATGCTCATAATAGTGGCCACCAGGGTCAGTCCTGCTCTCCACACTTCAATGTACTTTTTTCTCAGCAATTTGAGCTTCTTGGACGTCTGATACACATCCACCACACTCCCAGTACTGCTGGTGAACTTCTTCTGGGAGAAGAAGGCCATTTCTTATGAGGGCTGCCTTTCCCAGATCTTCTTCATGGTGAGAAGTGCTGGCACAGAAGGCGTCTTACTAGCTGTGTGGCCACCTGCCATCCTTCTCAGTACTCAGTCATCATGAGTATGAAGGACTGTGTTAGCCTTGTGACTGGGTCCTGGCAGTGTGGGCTGATGAATTTGGTCACAGACACGGAGCTGGCCATCACACTCACACTTTGTGGGCCTCAGCAGATCAGCCACTTTCTCTGTGACACCCCATTGCTTCTGAAGCTCTCCTGCTCAGACACCTCTGTCAACGAGTCTGCGCTGCACATGGTCGGTGCCACCATGGGCCTGAGCCCCTGCCTCTTAACTGCAGGCTCCTACGCACTAATCATGGCGGTCATCCTGGGGATTCCCTCTGCCCAGGGCAGGAGGAAGGCATTCTCCTCCTGTGCGTCCCCCCCCTCACTGTTGTGGTGGTCTTCTATGGAACAGCCAACTTCCACTATGACAAGCCCAGAGAAGGCTGGACATGGACACTCTGGTCTCTGTGCTCTTCTGTGTGGTGAGCCCCCTGTTGAGCCCCATCATTCACAGCCTGAAAAGCAACGAGGTCCAGAGCGCCCTGAGGAAGCTGGCTGGAGGGTGTACATCCCTTTGCACGATCAAAGTCTAGACCAATCTTCAAACTGGAGTATACAGTCATCTGAAAAAGATGCCTCCCAGGGACTTGTAGGCACCTGGTTAGAGAATCTGAATCTGGAGCTTCAACTCCAACTCCCACTTTTAAAATCTCTGAGACTCCTTTCTCTCCTCTCTTTTCACAAACACCCTTTTCCCACTTTCAGGTTCAAGTGTGTCGGACACATTTTGTGGGTGTTCAGCACCATCTCTGTCCTTCTGTGTTCTCCACACACTAGAGGGACAGAAAGTACGAGAACCTCGTTTCCCACACTCCCCTGCCAGCAGGCCTCCATTTTAGGAGGTTCTGTCAAGATCAGCCAAACACTAGGCAGAGAGGAAGAAAGAAAAGGAAGAAAGCGGGTTCTTTTGGATCCCATAGCAGCAGCAGCAAACCAGCCCTGTAGAGGCAGGAACTAATCTCCTTGGTGCCAGGAGCTGTGTGTGCAGGCTCCTAGACAGCTGTTCCTGAATGTGGGTCACAGTAGTGTGGAATGAGCGTCTCTTTCCAGGGACGTTAGGGTTTCCATATATGGGGTGGTGTCACCTGCCCTATTCTCCTTTTTTCTTCCAGATCTCCCAACCATTTTATAACTTTTTTCTGTGTCAACTTCCTCTACCCTAAAACATCAAGAGTCGTTCTTCATCTCTACCTGACCACGGTGGCACTGACCACAATAGTGGTTTACATCAGAGATGGTTCTAGATAACAGATCTGAGGAGGTAGGTTGGATGTCTTACCTGAGGGAATTGAATATGTTTATGATGTCACAGCCCATGGGAAAGGACACCTGATAATTCCTGGTGTGCAATGACCCAACAGAGACTTTAAGTTATCATGGCCAGAAATCAAATGTCTATGGAAAACTGAGCTTTGGAATAACACCATCAACCTTCAGGGTGGAAATGAACATTACAACATGACTACAGACTGCTGTTACTTACTGAAGTGGGAGACTTACAGAAAGAAAATGATAGGTTCAAGCATTATATTCCTCCTTCAAGTCAGGTTCAGATCATCAGAAATATTTTCTCTCTGGAAACTGATAAAGGTTAATATCAGAATAAAACATCCAATTCTCCAAATTGCAGAAGTACAAAGAAAATTATAAATCCACAATTTCTCCAGGTCTCTCTTATGTCAATTAGGACATTAATGGGGGAATGATTGGGACCCTGTTAATTAGAATGGCAAAATACCAGTGGAATTAGACAAATCTCAGAGCCCTGTAACCTGAAATATCCATTAACCCTCTTTGCTGTCAGAAGCAGCACCTCCTCCCCCAAGGAGACTAGCTTTCCCTAAATTGAAGACCCTATGGTGACTCTACCTGGGAGGTTGTCTTTTTTTTTAAGAGAGAGTGAAAGAGGAGAGGAGAGGAGAGGGGAGGGGAGAGAGAGAGAGAGAGCGAGAGAGTGAGAGAGAGAATTTTTAATATTCATTTTCTAGTTCTCGGTGGACACAACATTATTGTTGGTATGTGGTGCTGAGGATCGAACCCGGGCCTTATGCAGGCCAGGCAAGCGCACTACTGCTTGAGCCACATCCCGAGCCCAATTTTCTTTAAGATGCTCATCCATCATGCCACATTGTCACCAGACTCTTAATTGGCGTCTGATCCTAAAATTCCTCAGGTAAGAGTATAAAATATAGCCCAGGAGAGTATAAGGGTCACACTAAAATAAAAGGAAAATATTTTAGTGTATTTTTTTAATAGGAGACTTAAGAATATATAAGAGAATTTGTTTGAGTCTTCTAGACCAAAGAAGTCAGGACATATTGCTGGATCATCTTGAATGCAGTCACAGGGACATAATCACCAGAAATGTTTGGGCCAAGGATTTTTCTGAGCCACGGGGAGTGGCTATTAGACTCTCTTTGTTTGATGGACTGAAATCTGGACTCAGTGTTTGCTTAAGTTCAATGACCAATATGATCCTGGAATAATGGAGAGTTTGGTAATCAGAAATAAATAAGGTGTTGGAAGGCGTGTTATGTGACCTCTTCCCTGGCCTCATAGCTGAATCTGGAGGAGGGGCTGGAGCACCAGCCTTTGCTAAGGCCTCGTGGACATGCGTTCAGAAGGCAGCACCAGATCCTTGTGAAACCCGCAGCCGCTGTCCTCAGCAGCCTGGGATGACATTAACAGATGGCATCGTTGAAACGGGCTCTCTGATTTCAGTGAGAATAAGGGGACCCTGAAGTAGAAGAGGCCATGTGGTGGAGCAGGGATCAGAACATTTGAATCTGTAGAGATTTTGACAGTGGTAAATGATCGTGGTATTTATAAACAAAAAAAATGGGCACCCTCCTAGAATAGTGCCTGTCCCATGTAATGTGAAACGCTTCTTTTCACACTTCATTGGTGCATTGTAGTGGTCCATAATGGTGGGATTTGCTGACACATATTTGAACATGCACACAAAATAACCGTGAACTTTGGCCAATATCATTCCAATATTTCTTTTTTTCTCACCTCCTCCCCTGGTATCTTGACTCTACTGATCTTCCTTCAACTTTCATGATGAGACTCCCTTCCCAACTTTCATTCCTTTTCACCCTCTAGCTTTAACAGAGGAAAAACATATGGCCCTTAACTTTCTTAGTTGCTTATTTTCCTTAATGTTCTGAAGATCCATCTATCTTCCAGCATGACATAATTTCATTCTTCTTTATAGCTGAATGAAATTCCAGTGTGCATATACCAGATGTTCTTTATCCATTTGTCCACTGATGTCATTTCGGCTGGTTCATGGGCATGTATGTGTCATTATAGTATGATAACTTCGATCCGCTGTGATAAATACCAAGCAGAGGTAGAGCTGGGTCGCAGGGTGGTCCATGGCTACTCCTGAGGAGCCTCTGTGCTGATTTACATGCCCACCAACAGGGTGAGAGTGCTCCTTTCTCTCCAATTCTCTCCTTGTCACACTCATTTCTATTTGTATTCTTGGTGGTTGCCTTTGTCACTGAAGTGAGATGAAATCTCAGAGTAGTCTTGACTTGCAAGTATTTCCATATATTTGTTTGCCACTCACATATTTTCTTCTAAGACGTGTCTGTTTAGTTCATTTAGTTTCCCACTTTGTTATTGGGTTATTTGATAATTGGGTTTTTTTTTTAATAATTGTGGGTTTGATGTTAAGTTTTTTGGTTCTTAATTAATATTCTGAATATTTATCCTCTTTTAGAAGAGCACCTAATAAAGATTTTCTCCCTTTCCGTAGGTTCTCTCTTAATATTCTAATTGTATCCTTTGTTGTGCAGAACCTTCTTAATTTGATGCCATCCTATTAGCGAACTTTTGCTGTTATCTCCTGAGCTTTGGCATCCTATTGAGAAAGTCATTTCCTCTGCCTGTAGGTTGGAGAATTGACTTTGTTTTTTCCTTGAAACAGCATAATTTCTGATCTAGTGCCTCGGTCTTCAATGCATTTTTAGTTTATTTTTTGCAGGGTGAGCGATAGTTCAGGTCTCATTCTTCTTCATTTGGACAGGGGTGTAGAAGAACTGTTTCAGAGAGTAGATGTTAAAGACTGGGGTAGAGAAGAACTGTTGCAGAGAGCAGAAGTTGGAGACTGAGGTGCACAAGGACTGTTACAGAAAGCAGAGTTTGGAAACTGGGGTGCACAAGGATCCTTGAAGAGAGCAGAGTTTTCAGCCTGAGGTGCAGAAGAACTGTTGCAGAGAGCAGATGTTGGAGACTGGGGTTCAGAATGACTGTTGCAGAAAGCAGAGTTGGAGACTGGGGTGAAGAAGAATCGTTTCTAGAGCAGTGGTTGGAGACTGGCGTGCAGAAGAGTTTGGAGACTCGGTTGCCGAAGGATCTTACAGAAAGCAGAGTTTGGAGACTGAGGTGCCGAAGGACTGTAACAGAGAGCAGAGTTTGGAGACTTTGGTGCAGAAGGACTGATATAGAAAACAGAGGTTGGAGACTAGGGTGCAGAAGGACCATTACAGAGTGCAGAAAGTTGGAGACTGCGGTACAGAAGGACTGTTACAGAGAGCAGAGACTGGCAATTGGGGAGCAGAAGGACTGTTTCAGAGAACAGAGTTTGGAGACTGGGTTACAGCAGAATCATTGGAGAAAGCAGAGTTTGGAGACTGGGTTGGAGAAGAATGTTACAGAGAACAGAGTTTGGAAACTGGGGTGCAGAAGGATCTTACAGAGAACAGAGGTTGGAGACGGCGGTGCAAAAGGAGTGTTAAGAAAAGGAAACATTGGAGACTGGAGTGCAGAAGGATCGTTGAAGAGAGCAGAGGTTGGAGACAGGGGTGCAGAAGGACAGTTGCAGAGAGCAGTGTTTGGAGACTGAGGTGCAGAAAAACTGTTACAGAGAGCAGTTTCAAGAGTGAGGTGCAGAAGGATCGTTGAAGACAGTAGAAATTGGAGACGGAGTTGCAGATGAATCATTGCAGAGAGCAGAGGTTGAGACTGGGCTGCAGAAGGACTGTTACAGAGAGAACAGGTTAAAGCCTGTGGTCCAGAAGAAATGTTGCAGAAAGCAGAGGTTGGAGACTGGGGTGCAGAAGGACCGTTACACAGAAAAGACGTTGGAGATTGGTTTGAAGAATCATGATACAGAAAGCTGAGGTGGGAGCCTGGGGTGCAGAAGGACCGTTAAAGAGAGCAGAGCTTGGAGACTGGCGTGCAAAAGGACTCAGAGAGTAGAGTTTGGATACTGGTTTGCAGAAGGCCTGCTACAGAGAGCAGAGGTTGGAGACTGGGTTGCAGAAGGACTGTTATAGAGAGCAGACATTTGAGGCTGGGTTGCAGAAGGACTGTTATAGAGAGCAGAGTTTTGAGGCTGGGTTGCAGAAGGATCTTACAGAGAGAAGAGGTTGGTGACTGAGGTGCAGGACGACTGTTACAGGGAGCAGTGGTTAGAGACTGGGGTGAAGAAGGATCGTGCAGAGAGCAATGGTTTCAGACTGAGGTGTAGAAGGACTGATACAGAGAGCAGAGAATGGAGACTGAGGTGCAGAAGGACTGTTACTGAAAGCAGAGTTTGGAAATTGGGGTGCAGAGGAACCGTTACAGAGACCAGAGGTTGGAGACTGCGGTATACAAAGAGTGTAACAGAGAGCAGAGTTTGGAGAATATGGTGCAGAAGGACTGTTACAGAGAGCAGAGGTTGGAGACTGGGGTGCAGAAGAACTGTGAAACAGAGGTTGAAGACTGGAGTGCAGAAGGACTGTTGCAGAGAGCAGTGATTGGAAACTGGGTTGCAGAGGGTCTGTTACACAGAGCAGAGGTTGAAGACTGAGGTGCAGAAGGACTGTTACAGACAGCAGAGTTTGGAGACTGGTGTGCAGAAGAACTGTTGCAGATAATAGAGGTTGGAAACTTGGCTGAAGAAGGACTGTTGCAGGGAGCCTGTGTTGGAGACATGGGTGCAGAAGGACTTTTGCAGAGAGTAGAATTTGGAGATTGAGAAGTAGAAGACTATTGCAGATAGCAGAGGTTGGAGACTGGGGTGCAGAAGGACTGATACAGAAAGCAGAGTTTGGGGACTGAGGTGCAGAAGGACCATTACAGACAGCAGAGTTTGGAGACTGTAATACAGGAGGACTGTTACAGAGAGCAGAGGTTGGAGACTGAAGTGGAGGAGAACTGTTTCAGAGTGCAGACGTTGGAGACTGGTGTGCAGAAGAACTGTTTTAGAGAGTAGAGTTAGGAGACTGAGATGCAGAAAGACTATTAAAAATAGCAGAGTTTGGAAACTGAGGTGCAGAAGGACTTATACAGAGAGCAGAGTTTGGAGACAGGGTGCAGAAGGCTGTTACAGAGAGCAGATTTTGGAGCCTGGGTACAGAAGTGATGTTACAGAGAGCAGATGTTGGCGACTGGGGTGTAGAAGGACTGTTGCAGAGAACAGAGGTTTGAGAGTGAAGTGCAGAAGGACTGTTATAGAGAGTGGAGTTTGGAGACTGAGGTGCAGGTGTACTGTTACAGAGAGCAGTGTTTGGAGACTGGGGTGCAGAAGGATTGTTATAGAGAGCAGAGTTTGGAGACTGGGGAACTGAAGGACTGTTGCAGAGGACAGAGGTTGGAGACTGGGGTATTGCAGGACATTTGAGAAAGCAGAGGTTAAAGAATGCGGTGGAAAAGGAATGGTACAGAGAGCAGAGTTTGGATACTGGAGTGCAGAAGGATCTTACAGAGAGCAGAGGTTGGATACTTAGGTGCAGAAGGACTGTTCCAAAAGCAGACAATAGAGACTGGGTTCAACAAGGATCGTTCAAGAGAGCAGATTTTAGAACCTGGGGTGCAGAAGGACTGTTACACAGAGCAGAGATTGGAGACTGAGTTGCGGAAGGACTGTTACACAGAGCAGAGTTTGGAGAATGGGGTGCAAAAGGCCTGTTACAGAGAGCAGAGGTTGGAGACTGGGGTGAAGAAGGACTCTTACAGAAAAGCAGGGATTGGAAATAGGGTTGCTGAAAGATCTTACAGAGAGCAGAGGTTGGAGACTGAGGTACAGCAGGACTGTTACAGAGAGCAGAGTTTGGAGACTGTTGTGCAGAAGAACCATTACAGAGAGGAGACTTTGAATACTACAGTACTGGAGGACTGTTACATATAGCAGAGGTTGTAGACTGGTTTGGAGAAGGACTGTTGCAGAGAGAAGAGAATGGAACCTTGGGTTGGGAAAGATCGCTATAGAGAGCAGAGTATTGAGACTGGTGTGCAGAAGGACTGTTACAGAAAACAGAGTTTGGAGAAGGGGTTCTGAAGGACTGTTACAGAGGGCAGAGTTTGGAGACTGGGTTGCAGAAGAATCTTACAAAGCGCAAATGTTGGAGACTGAGGTGCAGGAGGTCTGTTACAGAGAGTAGAGGTTAGAGACTAAGGTGCAGAAGGACTGTTGCATAGAGCAGAGGTTTGAGACTTTGGTGCAGAAGGACAGTTGCAGACAGCAGAGTTTGGAGACTGTGGTGCAGAAGGACTTTTACAGAGAGCAGAGGTTGGAGACTGGGGTGCAGAAGGACTGATACAGAAAGCAGAGGTTAGAGGCTGGGGTGCAGAAAGACCGTTACAGAGAGCAGATTTTGGAGACTGCACTACAGGAGGTCTGTTACAGAGAGCAGAAGCTGGAGACTGGGGTGGAGAAGGACTGTTACAGAGTGCAGAGTTTGGAGACTGGGGTGCAGAAGGACTGATACAGAAAGCAGAATGTGGAGACTGGGGTGCAGAAAGATTGTTACAGAGAGCAGAGTTTGCAGACTGGGGTGCAGAAGTACTGTTGCAGAGAGAAGACGTTGGAGACTGGGATGCAGAAGGACTGTTGCAGAGAGCAGAGTTTGGGGACTGGGGTGCAGAATTACTGTTGCAGAGAGCAGAGGTTTCATACTGAGGTGCAGAAAAACTTTTAGAGAGAGCGAATTTGGAGACTAGGGTGCAGAAGGATTCATACAAAAAGCAGAGTTTGAAGTCTGTTCTGCAGAAAGACCTTTACAGAGAGCAGTATAGAAGGACTGTTTCATAGAAAAGAGGTTGGAGACTGAGGTGCAGAAGGATAGATACAGAGAAGAGAGGTTGGAGACTGGCGTTCAGAAAGCAGATTTTGGAGACAGGGGTGTAGAAGGACTGTTACAGAGAGCAGAGTTTGGAGACTGAGTTGCAGAAGGACTGTTACATGAAGCAGAGTTTTGAAATTGGGGTGCAGAAAAACTTTTACAGAGAGCAGATGTTGGAGACTGTTGTATAGGACTGTTATCCAGAACAGATGATTGATACTGGGGTGCAAAAGACTCTTACATAGAGCACAGGTTGGAGACTGAGGTCCAGAAAGATAGATACAGAAAAGAGACATTAGGGTCTGGGGTTCAGACAGACTAATACAGAAAGTAGAGGTTGGAGACTGGGTTGTAGAAGGACCGTTACGAAGAGCAGAGTTTGGAGACTGCAGTACAGAAGGACTGTTACAGAGAGCAGATGTTCGAGACTGGGGAGCAGAAGGACTGTTGCAGAGGACAGAGGTTGGAGACTGGGTTGGAGAAAGAATGTTACAGAGAGTAGGGTTTGGAAACTGGAGTGCAGATAGATCTTACAGAGAGCAGAGTTTGGAGACTGTTTTGTGCCAGGACTGTTGCAGAGAGCAGATGTTGGAGACTGGGGTGGAGAAGAATCATTGCAGAGAGAAGAAGTTGGAGACTGTTGTGCAGAAGGACTCTTACAGAATGCAGAGTTTAACGACTTGGTTGCAAAAGTATCATACAGAGAGCAGAGTTTGGAGACTGA
>NW_027525483.1:0-19137 GCF_052094955.1 Ictidomys tridecemlineatus | reverse complement strand
CGACAGTCTCTGCCTTAGGGCTACATCAACAGAAAAACAAACCATAGAGATAGAACTTGAAACTGCTTTATGGTGTCAAGTTTCAAAGAGCTTGCACAAACCATGTTTGATTTAGAGTTCCAAATACATGTATCCCTATAGGAGAAAACAGAGTGAAACCTCAAAATGAAACCGGTTACTGCAAACGAACGGTTTCACCTAGAAGAACGAAATTTGGCGAGCCAAGTGGGATTGGTGTACTGATCATTACCTGAAAGTTTCATCAAGATTGGGTGAAAAAGTGTGTGCTGAGATTTCAGGCAACTCGTAGTTTTTTGGAAGCTTGGCAGGCCCTTTCCATGAAAGTGATTCTCGCCAGTCTCTGCTTAGGGCTACATCAACAGCAAACAAACCATAGAGAAAGAACTTGAAACTGCTTTATGGTGTCAAGTTTCAAAGAGCTAGCACAAACCGTGTTTGATTTAGAGTTCCAAATACATGTATCCCTATAGGAGAAACAGAGTGAAACCTCAAAATGAAACCGGTTACTGCCAACGAACGGTTTCACCTAGAAGAACGAAATTTGGCGAGCCAAGTGAAATTGGTGTACTGATCATTACCTGAAAGTTTCATCAAGATTGGGTGAAAAAGTGTGTGCTGAGATTTCAGGCAACTCGTAGTTTTTTGGAAGCTTGGCAGGCCCTTTCCATGAAAGTGATTCTCGCCAGTCTCTGCTTAGGGCTACATCAACAGCAAACAAACCATAGAGATAGAACTTGAAACTGCTTTATGGTGTCAAGTTCAAAGAGCTTGCACAAACCATGTTTGATTTAGAGTTCCAAATACATGTATCCCTATAGGAGAAAACAGAGTGAAACCTCAAAATGAAACCGGTTACTGCCAACGAACGGTTTCACCTAGAAGAACGAAATTTGGCGAGCCAAGTGGGATTGGTGTATTGATCATTACCTGAAAGTTTCATCAAGATTGGGTGAAAAAGTGTGTCTGAGATTTCAGGCAACTCGTAGTTTTTTGGAAGCTTGGCAGGCCCTTTCCATGAAAGTGATTCTCGCCAGTCTCTGCTTAGGGCTACATCAACAGCAAACAAACCATAGAGATAGAACTTGAAACTGCTTTATGGTGTCAAGTTTCAAAGAGCTAGCACAAACCGTGTTTGATTTAGAGTTCCAAATACATGTATCCCTATAGGAGAAAACAGAGTGAAACCTCAAAATGAAACCGGTTACTGCCAACGAACGGTTTCACCTAGAAGAACGAAATTTGGTGAGCCAAGTGGGATTGGTGTACTGATCATTATCTGAAAGTTTCATCAAGATTGGGTGAAAAAGTGTGTGCTGAGATTTCAGGCAACTCGTAGTTTTTTGGAAGCATGGCAGGCCCTTTCCATGAAAGTGATTCTCGCCAGTCTCTGCTTAGGGCTACATCAACAGCAAACAAACCATAGAGAAAGAACTTGAAACTGCTTTATGGTGTCAAGTTTCAAAGAGCTAGCACAAACCGTGTTTGATTGAGAGTTCCAAATACATGTATCCCTATAGGAGAAAACAGAGTGAAACCTCAAAATGAAACCGGTTACTGCCAAGGAACGGTTTCACCTAGAAGAACGAAATTTGGCGAGCCAAGTGGGATTGGTGTACTGATAATTACCTGAAAGTTTCATCAAGATTGGGTGAAAAAGTGTGTGCTGAGATTTCAGGCAACTCGTAGTCTTTTGGAAGCTTGGCAGGCCCTTTCCATGAAAGTTATTCTCGCCAGTTTCTGCTTAGGGCTACATCAACAGCAAACAAACCATAGAGATAGAACTTGAAACTGCTTTATGGTGTCAAGTTTCAAAGAGCTAGCACAAACCGTGTTTGATTTAGAGTTCCAAATACATGTATCCCTATAGGAGAAAACAGAGTGAAACCTCAAAATGAAACCGGTGACTGCCAACGAACGGTTTCACCTAGAAGAATGAAATTTGGCGAGCCAAGTGGGATTGGTGTACTGATCATTACCTGAAAGTTTCATCAAGATTGGATGAAAAAGTGTGTGCTGAGATTTTAGGCAACACGTATTTTTTTGGAAGCTTGGCAGGCCCTTTCCATGAAAGTGATTCTCGCCAGTCTCTGCTTAGGGCTACATCAACAGCAAACAATCCATAGAGATAGAACTTGAATCTGCTTTATGGTGTAAAGTTTCAAAGAGCTAGCACAAACCGTGTTTGATTTAGAGTTCCTAATACATGTATCCCTATAGGAGAAAACAGAGTGAAACCTCAAAATGAAACCGGTTACTGCCAACGAACGGTTTCACCTAGAAGAACGAAATTTGGCGAGCCAAGTGGGATTGGTGTACTGATCATTACCTGAAATTTCATCAAGGTTGGGTGAAAAAGTGTGTGCTGAGATTTCCGGCAACTCGTAGTTTTTTGGAAGCTTGGCAGGCCCTTTCCATGAAAGTGATTCTCGCCAGTCTCTGCTTAGGGCTACATCAACAGCAAACAAACCATAGAGATAGAACTTGAAACTGCTTTATGGTGTCAAGTTTCAAAGAGCTAGCACAAACCGTGTTTGATTTAGAGTTCCAAATACATGTATCCCTATAGGAGAAAACAGAGTGAAACCTCAAAATGAAACCGGTTACTGCCAACGAACGGTTTCACCTAGTAGAACGAAATTTGGCGAGCCAAGTGGGATTGGTGTACGGATCATTACCTGAAAGTTTCATCAAGGTTGGGTGAAAAAGTGTGTGCTGTGATTTCAGGCAACTCGTAATTTTTTGGAAGCTTGGCAGGCCCTTTCCATGAAAGTGATTCTCGCCAGTCTCTGCTTAGGGCTACATCAACAGCAAACAAACCATAGAGATAGAACTTGAAACTGCTTTATGGTGTCAAGTTTCAAAGAGCTAGCACAAACCGTGTTTGATTTAGAGTTCCACATACATGTATCCCTATAGGAGAAAAGAGAGTGAAACCTCAAAATGAAACCGGTTACTGCCAACGAACGGTTTCACCTAGAAGAATGAAATCTGGCGAGCCAAGTGGGATTGGTGTACTGATCATTACCTGAAAGTTTCATCAAGATTGGGTGAAAAAGTGTGTGCTGAGATTTCAGGAAACACATAGTTTCTTGGAAGCTTGGCAGGCCCTTTCCATGAAAGTGATTCTCGCCAGTCTCTGCTTAGGGCTACATCAACAGCAAACAAACCATAGAGATAGAACTTGAATCTGCTTTTTGGTGTCAAGTTTCAAAGAGCTAGCACAAACCGTGTTTGATTTAGAGTTCCAAATACATGTATCCCTATAGGAGAAAACAGAGTGAAACCTCAAAATGAAACCGGTTACTGCCAACGAACGGTTTCACTTAGAAGAACGAAATTTGGTGAGCCAAGTGGGATTGGTGTCCTGATCATTACCTGAAAGTTTCATCAAGGTTGGGTGAAAAAGTGTGTGCTGAGATTTCAGGCAACTCGTAATTTTTTGGAAGCTTGGCAGGCCCTTTCCATGAAAGTGATTCTCGCCAGTCTCTGCTTAGGGCTACATCAACAGCAAACAAACCATAGAGATAGAACTTGAAACTACTTTATGGTGTCAAGTTTCAAAGAGCTAGCACAAACCGTGTTTGATTTAGAGTTCCAAATACATGTATCCCTATAGGAGAAAAAAGAGTGAAACCTCAAAATGAAACCGGTTACTGCCAAAGAACGGTTTCACCTAGAAGAACGAAATTTGGCGAGCCAAGTGGGATTGGTGTACTGATCATTACCTGAAAGTTTCATCAAGATTGGGTGAAAAAGTGTGTGCTGAGATTTCAGGCAACTCGTAGTTTTTTGGAAGCTTGGCAGGCCCTTTCCATGAAAGTCATTCTCGCCAGTCTCTGCTTAGGGCTACATCAACAGCAAACAAACCATAGAGATAGAACTTGAAACTGCTTTATGGTGTCAAGTTTCAAAGAGCTAGCACAAACCGTGTTTGATTTAGAGTTCCAAATACATGTATCCCTATAAGAGAAAACAGAGTGAAACTTCAAAATGAAACCGGTTACTGCCAACGAACGGTTTCACCTAGAAGAACGAAATTTGGCGAGCCAAGTGGGATTGGTGTACTGATCATTTCCTGAAAGTTTCATCAAGATTGGGTGAAAAAGTGTGTGCTGAGATTTCAGGCAACTCATAGTTTTTTGGAAGCTTGGCAGGCCCTTTCCATGAAAGTGATTCTCGCCAGTCTCTGCTTAGGGCTACATCAACAGCAAACAAACCATAGAGATAGAACTTGAAACTGCTTTATGGTGTCAAGTTTCAAAGAGCTAGCACAAACCGTGTTTGATTTAGAGTTCCAAATACATGTATCCCTATAGGAGAAAACAGAGTGAAACCTCAAAATGAAACCGGTTACTGCCAACGAACGGTTTCACCTAGTAGAACGAAATTTGGCGAGCCAAGTGGGATTGGTGTACGGATCATTACCTGAAAGTTTCATCAAGGTTGGGTGAAAAAGTGTGTGCTGTGATTTCAGGCAACTCGTAATTTTTTGGAAGCTTGGCAGGCCCTTTCCATGAAAGTGATTCTCGCCAGTCTCTGCTTAGGGCTACATCAACAGCAAACAAACCATAGAGATAGAACTTGAAACTGCTTTATGGTGTCAAGTTTCAAAGAGCTAGCACAAACCGTGTTTGATTTAGAGTTCCACATACATGTATCCCTATAGGAGAAAAGAGAGTGAAACCTCAAAATGAAACCGGTTACTGCCAACGAACGGTTTCACCTAGAAGAATGAAATCTGGCGAGCCAAGTGGGATTGGTGTACTGATCATTACCTGAAAGTTTCATCAAGATTGGGTGAAAAAGTGTGTGCTGAGATTTCAGGAAACACATAGTTTCTTGGAAGCTTGGCAGGCCCTTTCCATGAAAGTGATTCTCGCCAGTCTCTGCTTAGGGCTACATCAACAGCAAACAAACCATAGAGATAGAACTTGAATCTGCTTTTTGGTGTCAAGTTTCAAAGAGCTAGCACAAACCGTGTTTGATTTAGAGTTCCAAATACATGTATCCCTATAGGAGAAAACAGAGTGAAACCTCAAAATGAAACCGGTTACTGCCAACGAACGGTTTCACTTAGAAGAACGAAATTTGGTGAGCCAAGTGGGATTGGTGTCCTGATCATTACCTGAAAGTTTCATCAAGGTTGGGTGAAAAAGTGTGTGCTGAGATTTCAGGCAACTCGTAATTTTTTGGAAGCTTGGCAGGCCCTTTCCATGAAAGTGATTCTCGCCAGTCTCTGCTTAGGGCTACATCAACAGCAAACAAACCATAGAGATAGAACTTGAAACTACTTTATGGTGTCAAGTTTCAAAGAGCTAGCACAAACCGTGTTTGATTTAGAGTTCCAAATACATGTATCCCTATAGGAGAAAAAAGAGTGAAACCTCAAAATGAAACCGGTTACTGCCAAAGAACGGTTTCACCTAGAAGAACGAAATTTGGCGAGCCAAGTGGGATTGGTGTACTGATCATTACCTGAAAGTTTCATCAAGATTGGGTGAAAAAGTGTGTGCTGAGATTTCAGGCAACTCGTAGTTTTTTGGAAGCTTGGCAGGCCCTTTCCATGAAAGTCATTCTCGCCAGTCTCTGCTTAGGGCTACATCAACAGCAAACAAACCATAGAGATAGAACTTGAAACTGCTTTATGGTGTCAAGTTTCAAAGAGCTAGCACAAACCGTGTTTGATTTAGAGTTCCAAATACATGTATCCCTATAAGAGAAAACAGAGTGAAACTTCAAAATGAAACCGGTTACTGCCAACGAACGGTTTCACCTAGAAGAACGAAATTTGGCGAGCCAAGTGGGATTGGTGTACTGATCATTTCCTGAAAGTTTCATCAAGATTGGGTGAAAAAGTGTGTGCTGAGATTTCAGGCAACTCATAGTTTTTTGGAAGCTTGGCAGGCCCTTTCCATGAAAGTGATTCTCGCCAGTCTCTGCTTAGGGCTACATCAACAGCAAACAAACCATAGAGATAGAACTTGAAACTGCTTTATGGTGTCAAGTTTCAAAGAGCTAGCACAAACCGTGTTTGATTTAGAGTTCCAAATACATGTATCCCTATAGGAGAAAACAGAGTGAAACCTCAAAATGAAACCAGTTACTGCCAACGAACGGTTTCACCTAGAAGAACGAAATTTGGCGAGCCAAGTGGGATTGGTGTACTGATCATTACCTGAAAGTTTCATCAAGATTGGGTGAAAAAGTGTGTGCTGAGATTTCAGGCAACTCGTAGTTTTTTGGAAGCTTGGCAGGCCCTTTCCATGAAAGTGATTCTCGCCAGTCTCTGCTTAGGGCTACATCAACAGCAAAGAAACCATAGAGATAGAACTTGAAACTGCTTTATGGTGTCAAGTTTCAAAGAGCTAGAACAAACCGTGTTTGATTGAGAGTTCCAAATACATGTATCCCTATAGGAGAAAACAGAGTGAAACCTCAAAATGAAACCGGTTACTGCCAAGAACGGTTTCACCTAGAAGAACGAAATTTGGCGAGCCAAGTGGGATTGGTGTACTGATCATTACCTGAAAGTTTCATCAAGATTGGGTGAAAAAGTGTGTGCTGAGATTTCAGGCAACTCGTAGTTTTTTGGAAGCTTGGCAGGCCCTTTCCATGAAAGTGATTCTCGCCAGTCTCTGCTTAGGGCTACATCAACAGCAAACAAACCATAGAGAAAGAACTTGAAACTGCTTTATGGTGTCAAGTTTCAAAGAGCTAGCACAAACCGTGTTTGATTTAGAGTTCCAAATACATGTATCCCTATAGGAGAAAACAGAGTGAAACCTCAAAATGAAACCGGTTACTGCCAAGAACGGTTTCACCTAGAAGAACGAAATTTGGCGAGCCAAGTGGGATTGGTGTACTGATCATTACCTGAAAGTTTCATCAAGATTGGGTGAAAAAGTGTGTGCTGAGATTTCAGGCAACTCGTAGTTTTTTGGAAGCTTGGCAGGCCCTTTCCATGAAAGTGATTCTCGCAAGTCTCTGCTTAGGGCTACATAAATAGCAAACAAACCATAGAGATAGAACTTGAAACTGCTTTATGGTGTCAAGTTTCAAAGAGCTAGCACAAACCGTGTTTGATTTAGAGTTCCAAATACATGTATCCCTATAGGAGAAAACAGAGTGAAACCTCAAAATGAAACCTGTTACTGCCAACAAACGGTTTCACCTAGAAGAATGAAATTTGGCGAGCCAAGTGGAATTGGTGTACTGATCATTACCTGAAAGTTTCATCAAGATTTGGTGAAAAAGTGTGTGCTGAGATTTAAGGAACCTCGGAGTTTTTTGGAAGCTTGGCAAGCCCTTTCCATGAAAGTGATTCTCGCCAGTCTCTGCTTAGGGCTACATCAACAGAAAACAAACCATAGAGATAGAATTTGAAACTGCTTTATGGTGTCAAGTTTCAAAGAGCTAGCACAAACCGTGTTTGATTTAGAGTTCCAAATACATGTATCCCTATAAGATAAAAGGGAGTGAAACCTCAAAATGAAACCAGTTACTGCCAACGAACGGTTTCACCTAGAAGAACGAAATTTGGCGAACCAAGTGGGATTGGTGTACTCATCATTACCTGAAAGTTTCATCAAGATTGGGTGAAAAAGTGTGTGCTGAGATTTCAGGCAACTCGTAGTTTTTTGGAAGCTTGGCAGGCCCTTTCCATGAAAGTGATTCTCGCCAGTCTCTGCTTAGGGCTACATCAACAGCAAACAAACCATAGAGATAGAACTTGAAACTGCTTTATTGTGTCAAGTTTCAAAGAGCTAGCACAAACCGTGTTTGATTTAGAGTTCCAAATACATGTATCCCTATAGGAGAAAACAGAGTGAAACCTCAAAATGAAACCGGTTACTGCCAACGAACGGTTTCACCAAGAAGAACGAAAATTGGCGAGCCAAGTGGGATTGGTGTACTGATCATTACCTGAAAGTTTCATCAAGATTGGGTGAAAAAGTGTGTGCTGAGATTTCAGGCAACTCGTAGTTTTTTGGAAGCT
The DNA here is from genome assembly GCF_052094955.1 of Ictidomys tridecemlineatus. Lineage (NCBI taxonomy): Eukaryota > Metazoa > Chordata > Mammalia > Rodentia > Sciuridae > Ictidomys > Ictidomys tridecemlineatus. The sequence continues at coordinate 11,120 of NW_027525483.1, read as the reverse complement.
TGGCAGGCCCTTTCCATGAAAGTGATTCTCGCCAGTCTCTGCTTAGGGCTACATCAACAGCAAACAAACCATAGAGATAGAACTTGAAACTGCTTTATTGTGTCAAGTTTCAAAGAGCTAGCACAAACCGTGTTTGATTTAGAGTTCCAAATACATGTATCCCTATAGGAGAAAACAGAGTGAAACCTCAAAATGAAACCGGTTACTGCCAACGAACGGTTTCACCAAGAAGAACGAAAATTGGCGAGCCAAGTGGGATTGGTGTACTGATCATTACCTGAAAGTTTCATCAAGATTGGGTGAAAAAGTGTGTGCTGAGATTTCAGGCAACTCGTAGTTTTTTGGAAGCTTGGCAGGCCCTTTCCATGAAAGTGATTCTCGACAGTCTCTGCTTAGGGCTACATCAACAGAAAACAAACCATAGAGATAGAACTTGAAACTGCTTTATGGTGTCAAGTTTCAAAGAGCTTGCACAAACCATGTTTGATTTAGAGTTCCAAATACATGTATCCCTATAGGAGAAAACAGAGTGAAACCTCAAAATGAAACCGGTTACTGCCAACGAACTGTTTCACCTAGAAGAACGAAATTTGGCGAGCCAAGTGAAATTGGTGTACTGATCATTACCTGAAAGTTTCATCAAGATTGGGTGAAAAAGTGTGTGCTGAGATTTCAGGCAACTCGTAGTTTTTTGGAAGCTTGGCAGGCCCTTTCCATGAAAGTGATTCTCGCCAGTCTCTGCTTAGGGCTACATCAACAGCAAACAAACCATAGAGAAAGAATTTGAAACTGCTTTATGGTGTCAAGTTTCAAAGAGCTAGCACAAATCGTGTTTGATTTAGAGTTCCAAATACATGTATCCCTATAGGAGAAAACAGAGTGAAACCTCAAAATGAAACCGGTTACTGCCAACGAAGGGTTTCACCTAGAAGAACGGAATTTGGCGAGCCAAGTGAAATTGGTGTACTGATCATTACCTGAAAGTTTCATCAAGATTGGGTGAAAAAGTGTGTGCTGAGATTTCAGGCAACTCGTAGTTTTTTGGAAGCTTGGCAGGCCCTTTCCATGAAAGTGATTCTCGCCAGTCTCTGCTTAGGGCTACATCAACAGCAAACAAACCATAGAGATAGAACTTGAAACTGCTTTATGGTGTCAAGTTTCAAAGAGCTTGCACAAACCATGTTTGATTTAGAGTTCCAAATACATGTATCCCTATAGGAGAAAACAGAGTGAAACCTCAAAATGAAACCGGTTACTGACAACGAACGGTTTCACCTAGAAGAACGAAATTTGGCGAGCCAAGTGGGATTGGTGTACTGATCATTACCTGAAAGTTTCATCAAGATTGGGTGAAAAAGTGTGTGCTGAGATTTCAGGCAACTCGTAGTTTTTTGGAAGCTTGGCAGGCCCTTTCCATGAAAGTGATTCTCGCCAGTCTCTGCTTAGGGCTACATCAACAGCAAACAAACCATAGAGAAAGAACTTGAAACTGCTTTATGGTGTCAAGTTTCAAAGAGCTAGCACAAACCGTGTTTGATTTAGAGTTCCAAATACATGTATCCCTATAGGAGAAAACAGAGTGAAACCTCAAAATGAAACCGGTTACTGCCAACGAACGGTTTCACCTAGAAGAACGAAATTTGGCGAGCCAAGTGAAATTGGTGTACTGATCATTACCTGAAAGTTTCATCAAGATTGGGTGAAAAAGTGTGTGCTGAGATTTCAGGCAACTCGTAGTTTTTTGGAAGCTTGGCAGGCCCTTTCCATGAAAGTGATTCTCGCCAGTCTCTGCTTAGGGCTACATCAACAGCAAACAAACCATAGAGAAAGAACTTGAAACTGCTTTATGGTGTCAAGTTTCAAAGAGCTAGCACAAACCGTGTTTGATTTAGAGTTCCAAATACATGTATCCCTATAGGAGAAAACAGAGTGAAACCTCAAAATGAAACTGGTTACTGCCAAGAACGGTTTCACCTAGAAGAACGAAATTTGGCGAGCCAAGTGGGATTGGTGTACTGATCATTACCTGAAAGTTTCATCAAGATTGGGTGAAAAAGTGTGTGCTGAGATTTCAGGCAACTCGTAGTTTTTTGGAAGCTTGGCAGGCCCTTTCCATGAAAGTGATTCTCGCAAGTCTCTGCTTAGGGCTACATAAATAGCAAACAAACCATAGAGATAGAACTTGAAACTGCTTTATGGTGTCAAGTTTCAAAGAGCTAGCACAAACCGTGTTTGATTTAGAGTTCCAAATACATGTATCCCTATAGGAGAAAACAGAGTGAAACCTCAAAATGAAACCTGTTACTGCCAACAAACGGTTTCACCTAGAAGAATGAAATTTGGCGAGCCAAGTGGAATTGGTGTACTGATCATTACCTGAAAGTTTCATCAAGATTTGGTGAAAAAGTGTGTGCTGAGATTTAAGGAACCTCGGAGTTCTTTGGAAGCTTGGCAAGCCATTTCCATGAAAGTGATTCTCGCCAGTCTCTGCTTAGGGCTACATCAACAGAAAACAAACCATAGAGATAGAATTTGAAACTGCTTTATGGTGTCAAGTTTCAAAGAGCTAGCACAAACCGTGTTTGATTTAGAGTTCCAAATACATGTATCCCTATAAGAGAAAAGAGAGTGAAACCTCAAAATGAAACCAGTTACTGCCAACGAACGGTTTCACCTAGAAGAACGAAATTTGGCGAACCAAGTGGGATTGGTGTACTCATCATTACCTGAAAGTTTCATCAAGATTGGGTGAAAAAGTGTGTGCTGAGATTTCAGGCAACTCGTAGTTTTTTGGAAGCTTGGCAGGCCCTTTCCATGAAAGTGATTCTCGCCAGTCTCTGCTTAGGGCTACATCAACAGCAAACAAACCATAGAGATAGAACTTGAAACTGCTTTATGGTGTCAAGTTTCAAAGAGCTAGCACAAACCGTGTTTGATTTAGAGTTCCAAATACATGTATCCCTATAGGAGAAAACAGAGTGAAACCTCAAAATGAAACCGGTTACTGCCAACAAACGGTTTCACCTAGAAGAACGAAATTTGGCGAGCCAAGTGAAATTGGTGTACTGATCATTACCTGAAAGTTTCATCAAGATTGGGTGAAAAAGTGTGTGCTGAGATTTCAGGCAACTCGTAGTTTTTGGAAGCTTGGCAGGCCCTTTCCATGAAAGTGATTCTCGCCAGTCTCTGCTTAGGGCTACATCAACAGCAAACAAACCATAGAGATAGAACTTGAAACTGCTTTATGGTGTCAAGTTTCAAAGAGCTTGCACAAACCATGTTTGATTTAGAGTTCCAAATACATGTATCCCTATAGGAGAAAACAGAGTGAAACCTCAAAATGAAACCGGTTACTGACAACGAACGGTTTCACCTAGAAGAACGAAATTTGGCGAGCCAAGTGGGATTGGTGTACTGATCATTACCTGAAAGTTTCATCAAGATTGGGTGAAAAAGTGTGTGCTGAGATTTCAGGCAACTCGTAGTTTTTTGGAAGCTTGGCAGGGCCTTTCCATGAAAGTGATTCTCGCCAGTCTCTGCTTAGGGCTACATCAACAGCAAACAAACCATAGAGAAAGAACTTGAAACTGCTTTATGGTGTCAAGTTTCAAAGAGCTAGCACAAACCGTGTTTGATTTAGAGTTCCAAATACATGTATCCCTATAGGAGAAAACAGAGTGAAACCTCAAAATGAAACCGGTTACTGCCAACGAACGGTTTCACCTAGAAGAACGAAATTTGGCGAGCCAAGTGAAATTGGTGTACTGATCATTACCTGAAAGTTTCATCAAGATTGGGTGAAAAAGTGTGTGCTGAGATTTCAGGCAACTCGTAGTTTTTTGGAAGCTTGGCAGGCCCTTTCCATGAAAGTGATTCTCGCCAGTCTCTGCTTAGGGCTACATCAACAGCAAACAAACCATAGAGATAGAACTTGAAACTGCTTTATGGTGTCAAGTTTCAAAGAGCTTGCACAAACCATGTTTGATTTATAGTTCCAAATACATGTATCCCTATAGGAGAAAACAGAGTGAAACCTCAAAATGAAACCGGTTACTGCCAACGAACGGTTTCACCTAGAAGAACGAAATTTGTCGAGCCAAGTGGGATTGGTGTACTGATCATTACCTGAAAGTTTCATCAAGATTGGGTGAAAAAGTGTGTGCTGAGATTTAAGGAACCTCGGAGTTCTTTGAAGCTTGGCAGGCCCTTTCCATGAAAGTGATTCTCGCCAGTCTCTGCTTAGGGCTACATCAACAGCAAACAAACCATAGAGATAGAACTTGAAACTGCTTTATGGTGTCAAGTTTCAAAGAGCTAGCACAAACCGTGTTTGATTTAGAGTTCCAAATACATGTATCCCTATAAGAGAAAACAGAGTGAAACCTCAAAATGAAACCGGTTACTGCCAACGAACGGTTTCACCTAGAAGAACGAAATTTGGCGAGCCAAGTGGGATTGGTGTACTGATCATTACCTGAAAGTTTCATCAAGATTGGGTGAAAAAGTGTGTGCTGAGATTTCAGGCAACTCGTAGTTTTTTGGAAGCTTGGCAGGCCCTTTCCATGAAAGTGATTCTCGCCAGTCTCTGCTTAGGGCTACATCAACAGCAAACAAACCATAGAGATAGAACTTGAAACTGCTTTATGGTGTCAAGTTTCAAAGAGCTAGCACAAACCGTGTTTGATTTAGAGTTCCAAATACATGTATCCCTATAGGAGAAAACAGAGTGAAACCTCAAAATGAAACCAGTTACTGCCAACGAACGGTTTCACCTAGAAGAACGAAATTTGGCGAGCCAAGTGGGATTGGTGTACTGATCATTACCTGAAAGTTTCATCAAGATTGGGTGAAAAAGTGTGTGCTGAGATTTCAGGCAACTCGTAGTTTTTTGGAAGCTTGGCAGGCCCTTTCCATGAAAGTGATTCTCGCCAGTCTCTGCTTAGGGCTACATCAACAGCAAACAAACCATAGAGATAGAACTTGAAACTGCTTTATGGTGTCAAGTTTCAAAGAGCTAGCACAAACCGTGTTTGATTTAGAGTTCCAAATACATGTATCCCTATAGGAGAAAACAGAGTGAAACCTCAAAATGAAACCGGTTACTGCCAAGAACGGTTTCACCTAGAAGAACGAAGTTTGGCGAGCCAAGTGGGATTGGTGTACTGATCATTACCTGAAAGTTTCATCAAGATTGGGTGAAAAAGTGTGTGCTGAGATTTCAGGCAACTCGTAGTTTTTTTGAAGCTTGGCAGGCCCTTTCCATGAAAGTGATTCTCGCCAGTCTCTGCTTAGGGCTACATCAACAGCAAACAAACCATAGAGATAGAACTTGAAACTGCTTTATGGTGTCAAGTTTCAAAGAGCTAGCACAAACCGTGTTTGATTTAGAGTTCCAAATACATGTATCCCTATAGGAGAAAACAGAGTGAAACCTCAAAATGAAACCGGTTACTGCCAACGAACGGTTTCACTTAGAAGAATGAAATTTGGCGAGCCAAGTGGAATTGGTGTACTGATCATTACCTGAAAGTTTCATCAAGATTGGGTGAAAAAGTGTGTGCTGAGATTTAAGGCAACTCGGAGTTTTTTGGAAGCTTGGCAGGCCCTTTCCATGAAAGTGATTCTCGCCAGTCTCTGCTTAGGGCTACATCAACAGCAAACAAACCATAGAGATAGAGCTTGAAACTGCTTTATGGTGTCAAGTTTCAAAGAGCTAGCACAAACCGTGTTTGATTTAGAGTTCCAAATACATGTATCCCTATAAGAGAAAACAGAGTGAAACCTCAAAATGAAACAGGTTACTGCCAACGAACGGTTTCACCTAGAAGAACGAAATTTGGCGAGCCAAGTGGGATTGGTGTACTGATCATTACCTGAAAGTTTCATCAAGATTGGGTGAAAAAGTGTGTGCTGAGATTTCAGGAAACTCGTAGTTTTTTGGAAGCTTGGCAGGCCCTTTCCATGAAAGTGATTCTCGCCAGTCTCTGCTTAGGGCTACATCAACAGCAAACAAACCATAGAGAAAGAACTTGAAACTGCTTTATGGTGTCAAGTTTCAAAGAGCTAGCACAAACCGTGTTTGATTTAGAGTTCCAAATACATGTATCCCTATAGGAGAAAACAGAGTGAAACCTCAAAATGAAACCGGTTACTGCCAACGAACGGTTTCACCTAGAAGAACGAAATTTGGCGAGCCAAGTGAAATTGGTGTACTGATCATTACCTGAAAGTTTCATCAAGATTGGGTGAAAAAGTGTGTGCTGAGATTTCAGGCAACTCGTAGTTTTTTGGAAGCTTGGCAGGCCCTTTCCATGAAAGTGATTCTCGCCAGTCTCTGCTTAGGGCTACATCAACAGCAAACAAACCATAGAGATAGAACTTGAAACTGCTTTATGGTGTCAAGTTTCAAAGAGCTTGCACAAACCATGTTTGATTTAGAGTTCCAAATACATGTATCCCTATAGGAGAAAACAGAGTGAAACCTCAAAATGAAACCGGTTACTGCCAACGAACGGTTTCACCTAGAAGAACGAAATTTGGCGAGCCAAGTGGGATTGGTGTACTGATCATTACCTGAAAGTTTCATCAAGATTGGGTGAAAAAGTGTGTGCTGAGATTTAAGGCAACTCGGAGTTTTTTGGAAGCTTGGCAGGCCCTTTCCATGAAAGTGATTCTCGCCAGTCTCTGCTTAGGGCTACATCAACAGCAAACAAACCATAGAGATAGAGCTTGAAACTGCTTAATGGTGTCAAGTTTCAAAGAGCTAGCACAAACCGTGTTTGATTTAGAGTTCCAAATACATGTATCCCTATAAGAGAAAACAGAGTGAAACCTCAAAATGAAACCGGTTACTGCCAACGAACGGTTTCACCTAGAAGAACGAAATTTGGCGAGCCAAGTGGGATTGGTGTACTGATCATTACCTGAAAGTTTCATCAAGATTGGGTGAAAAAGTGTGTGCTGAGATTTCAGGAAACTCGTAGTTTTTTGGAAGCTTGGCAGGCCCTTTCCATGAAAGTGATTCTCGCCAGTCTCTGCTTAGGGCTACATCAACAGCAAACAAACCATAGAGAAAGAACTTGAAACTGCTTTATGGTGTCAAGTTTCAAAGAGCTAGCACAAACCGTGTTTGATTTAGAGTTCCAAATACATGTATCCCTATAGGAGAAAACAGAGTGAAACCTCAAAATGAAACCGGTTACTGCCAACGAACGGTTTCACCTAGAAGAACGAAATTTGGCGAGCCAAGTGAAATTGGTGTACTGATCATTACCTGAAAGTTTCATCAAGATTGGGTGAAAAAGTGTGTGCTGAGATTTCAGGCAACTCGTAGTTTTTTGGAAGCTTGGCAGGCCCTTTCCATGAAAGTGATTCTCGCCAGTCTCTGCTTAGGGCTACATCAACAGCAAACAAACCATAGAGAAAGAACTTGAAACTGCTTTATGGTGTCAAGTTTCAAAGAGCTAGCACAAACCGTGTTTGATTTAGAGTTCCAAATACATGTATCCCTATAGGAGAAAACAGAGTGAAACCTCAAAATGAAACCGGTTACTGCCAACGAACGGTTTCACCTAGAAGAACGAAATTTGGCGAGCCAAGTGAAATTGGTGTACTGATCATTACCTGAAAGTTTCATCAAGATTGGGTGAAAAAGTGTGTGCTGAGATTTCAGGCAACTCGTAGTTTTTTGGAAGCTTGGCAGGCCCTTTCCATGAAAGTGATTCTCGCCAGTCTCTGCTTAGGGCTACATCAACAGCAAACAAACCATAGAGATAGAACTTTAAACTGCTTTATGGTGTCAAGTTTCAAAGAGCTTGCACAAACCATGTTTGATTTAGAGTTCCAAATACATGTATCCCTATAGGAGAAAACAGAGTGAAACCTCAAAATGAAACCGGTTACTGCCAACGAACGGTTTCACCTAGAAGAACGAAATTTGGCGAGCCAAGTGGGATTGGTGTACTGATCATTACCTGAAAGTTTCATCAAGATTGGGTGAAAAAGTGTGTGCTGAGATTTCAGGCAACTCGTAGTTTTTTGGAAGCTTGGCAGGCCCTTTCCATGAAAGTGATTCTCGCCAGTCTCTGCTTAGGGCTACATCAACAGCAAACAAACCATAGAGATAGAACTTGAAACTGCTTTATGGTGTCAAGTTTCAAAGAGCTAGCACAAACCGTGTTTGATTTAGAGTTCCAAATACATGTATCCCTATAGGAGAAAACAGAGTGAAACCTCAAAATGAAACCAGTTACTGCCAACGAACGGTTTCACCTAGAAGAACGAAATTTGGCGAGCCAAGTGGGATTGGTGTACTGATCATTACCTGAAAGTTTCATCAAGATTGGGTGAAAAAGTGTGTGCTGAGATTTCAGGCAACTCGTAGTTTTTTGGAAGCTTGGCAGGCCCTTTCCATGAAAGTGATTCTCGCCAGTCTCTGCTTAGGGCTACATCAACAGCAAACAAACCATAGAGATAGAACTTGAAACTGCTTTATGGTGTCAAGTTTCAAAGAGCTAGCACAAACCGTGTTTGATTTAGAGTTCCAAATACATGTATCCCTATAGGAGAAAACAGAGTGAAACCTCAAAATGAAACCGGTTACTGCCAAGAACGGTTTCACCTAGAAGAACGAAGTTTGGCGAGCCAAGTGGGATTGGTGTACTGATCATTACCTGAAAGTTTCATCAAGATTGGGTGAAAAAGTGTGTGCTGAGATTTCAGGCAACTCGTAGTTTTTTTGAAGCTTGGCAGGCCCTTTCCATGAAAGTGATTCTCGCCAGTCTCTGCTTAGGGCTACATCAACAGCAAACAAACCATAGAGATAGAACTTGAAACTGCTTTATGGTGTCAAGTTTCAAAGAGCTAGCACAAACCGTGTTTGATTTAGAGTTCCAAATACATGTATCCCTATAGGAGAAAACAGAGTGAAACCTCAAAATGAAACCGGTTACTGCCAACGAACGGTTTCACTTAGAAGAATGAAATTTGGCGAGCCAAGTGGAATTGGTGTACTGATCATTACCTGAAAGTTTCATCAAGATTGGGTGAAAAAGTGTGTGCTGAGATTTAAGGCAACTCGGAGTTTTTTGGAAGCTTGGCAGGCCCTTTCCATGAAAGTGATTCTCGCCAGTCTCTGCTTAGGGCTACATCAACAGCAAACAAACCATAGAGATAGAGCTTGAAACTGCTTAATGGTGTCAAGTTTCAAAGAGCTAGCACAAACCGTGTTTGATTTAGAGTTCCAAATACATGTATCCCTATAAGAGAAAACACAGTGAAACCTCAAAATGAAACCGGTTACTGCCAACGAACGGTTTCACCTAGAAGAACGAAATTTGGCGAGCCAAGTGGGATTGGTGTACTGATCATTACCTGAAAGTTTCATCAAGATTGGGTGAAAAAGTGTGTGCTGAGATTTCAGGAAACTCGTAGTTTTTTGGAAGCTTGGCAGGCCCTTTCCATGAAAGTGATTCTCGCCAGTCTCTGCTTAGGGCTACATCAACAGCAAACAAACCATAGAGAAAGAACTTGAAACTGCTTTATGGTGTCAAGTTTCAAAGAGCTAGCACAAACCGTGTTTGATTTAGAGTTCCAAATACATGTATCCCTATAGGAGAAAACAGAGTGAAACCTCAAAATGAAACCGGTTACTGCCAACGAACGGTTTCACCTAGAAGAACGAAATTTGGCGAGCCAAGTGAAATTGGTGTACTGATCATTACCTGAAAGTTTCATCAAGATTGGGTGAAAAAGTGTGTGCTGAGATTTCAGGCAACTCGTAGTTTTTTGGAAGCTTGGCAGGCCCTTTCCATGAAAGTGATTCTCGCCAGTCTCTGCTTAGGGCTACATCAACAGCAAACAAACCATAGAGATAGAACTTGAAACTGCTTTATGGTGTCAAGTTTCAAAGAGCTTGCACAAACCATGTTTGATTTAGAGTTCCAAATACATGTATCCCTATAGGAGAAAACAGAGTGAAACCTCAAAATGAAACCGGTTACTGACAACGAACGGTTTCACCTAGAAGAACGAAATTTGGCGAGCCAAGTGGGATTGGTGTACTGATCATTACCTGAAAGTTTCATCAAGATTGGGTGAAAAGTGTGTGCTGAGATTTCAGGCAACTCGTAGTTTTTTGGAAGCTTGGCAGGCCCTTTCCATGAAAGTGATTCTCGCCAGTCTCTGCTTAGGGCTACATCAACAGCAAACAAACCATAGAGAAAGAACTTGAAACTGCTTTATGGTGTCAAGTTTCAAAGAGCTAGCACAAACCGTGTTTGATTTAGAGTTCCAAATACATGTATCCCTATAGGAGAAAACAGAGTGAAACCTCAAAATGAAACCGGTTACTGCCAACGAACGGTTTCACCTAGAAGAACGAAATTTGGCGAGCCAAGTGAAATTGGTGTACTGATCATTACCTGAAAGTTTCATCAAGATTGGGTGAAAAAGTGTGTGCTGAGATTTCAGGCAACTCGTAGTTTTCTGGAAGCTTGGCAGGCCCTTTCCATGAAAGTGATTCTCGCCAGTCTCTGCTTAGGGCTACATCAACAGCAAACAAACCATAGAGATAGAACTTGAAACTGCTTTATGGTGTCAAGTTTCAAAGAGCTAGCACAAACCGTGTTTGATTTAGAGTTCCAAATACATGTATCCCTATAAGAGAAAACAGAGTGAAACCTCAAAATGAAACCGGTTACTGCCAACGAACGGTTTCACCTAGAAGAACGAAATTTGGCGAGCCAAGTGGGATTGGTGTACTGATCATTACCTGAAAGTTTCATCAAGATTGGTTGAAAAAGTGTGTGCTGAGATTTCAGGCAACTCGTAGTTTTTTGGAAGCTTGGCAGGCCCTTTCCATGAAAGTGATTCTCGCCAGTCTCTGCTTAGGGCTACATCAACAGCAAACAAACCATAGAGATAGAACTTGAAACTGCTTTATGGTGTCAAGTTTCAAAGAGCTAGCACAAACCGTGTTTGATTTAGAGTTCCAAATACATGTATCCCTATAGGAGAAAACAGAGTGAAACCTCAAAATGAAACCAGTTACTGCCAACGAACGGTTTCACCTAGAAGAACGAAATTTGGCGAGCCAAGTGGGATTGGTGTACTGATCATTA
>NW_027525482.1:5000-19142 GCF_052094955.1 Ictidomys tridecemlineatus | reverse complement strand
GGGCGTGTGTCCCCTCCCTTAGGATGTGACCTGACCCCAGGGCTGCCGGGTCTGCCTCCACCAGGGTCCAGGCAAGCAGCAGCGTGGGGTGTTAACTTGGCGGCTGATCAAGGGTCCTGGTACTGGCTGGTCCTCAGCACCAGCTCAGCTGCCCGTGGGGGTGCAGAAACCATAGGACAATCTTTCAAAATGTCAGGCTGGCTGCCTCCGTCCGCCTAGCCCCTCCTGCGGTCAGGGAGCAGCTTAACGTTTTGTTTAAGGTTGTTCTGCTTCAGAATTTATGGTATTTATTTGGAGATGTCACAAGTGTGAGGTTTGTACACACACAAGGAGCCCGGCCTTTGCTGTGGTTCTGCACACTCCCTGGTGCCCACAGCCCTCTGTTTCCTGCACCGTGGTCTCCTCGGGTCTCCTTGGCCGCCTGCCCTGAGCCGGGTTGCAGCTGATGTGGCCCAGGGTGGGGACAGGAAGAAGGGCCACAGGCTGAGGGTCAGACGCCAGGCAAGCTCTCTCAGCCTCAGTTAACTGGAATCTTCAAATTAACAGGCTTTTCTCCTCCCCTTGGGCAATTCTGAGTTACGCAGAGGCTGAGTTCGGTGTGGTCAGTAGGCTAGGTGGAGGAGCATGCGCCAAAGATTCCTGGATTGATCCCCACCGACCTTTGACCTCCAGCTCTCCCCCCATCTCTAGGCTTCAGCCTCCTCATCTGACACATGAGTGGACTGGCCATTAGTGTCTGCCGCCTGGGGGCGGGGGCCAGGCACTCTGCTGGTTCGGGATCGACCCCTGCAGCCTCTGCCCCTCCGCCCTGGGCCCTCAGGGAAGCTGGGCTGCCCAGTTAGTACCCCTGCGCGGGGGCCCTGGCCGGGGGCACGCCCTGCACCAGGCCTGGGGCCCCACTGCCTGCCCGGACTGATAAGACAGGTCCAAGCAGCCAGGGGCGACCTGCCCCGCACAGCGGGAGGCAGGGGGCGGGCGGGACCCGCGGGCTGAGCGCAGTGGCTCTGTCCCCAGCGTCTGCGCGGCTCGCTGAGGCGACCCGGTGGCCGCCTGGGAGTCGTGCTACGCGCGGGACGGGGCGGGGCGAGGGCGGCGCCCGCAGGTAACCCCCTGGGGGCGGGGAGGCCGCACGGGGACCCCCGGACCAAAAAGCCGAAGGGGAGGAGCAGTGCGGCTGTGCGCGAGGGCGGCCAAGTTTGGCTCCGGCGCGCGCGCTCGGCTTCGCGTCCTGCCTCTGGGGAGGAAAGGGGGACTGTCCCCACCTCGCTGGGCTCGGACCCCGGCCCTCAGAGCCGACGCAGCGTTTCAGGGGTGACTTCGTCGTCCCCTGTCCCAGAGCCCGTGAGTCCGCTGCACACCTGGAGCCCGGCAGCGAGCTGCGCCATGCAGGAGGGTGACATCGGATTAGAGGGGCTGCCCCCCAAGAAAGCCCCTGCAGCCCGTGAGTACCCAGGGGCGGGTGGGGGGCAGCGACGTTCGGACGCTCCGGGCCAGCGGCTCTTTTAGGGCTAATGGGCGTAGGAGGGGCAGGACAGAGACCCCCATCTCCGGTGGAAGGGCGTCGTGCCCCCCAGGTGCTCCCCAGTGAGGGAGAGAAAGAAGGGGCTTTGTCGGTCACAGGCCACTGGGGCACGGACAAACCGAAGACCGAGTGGCTGCGCTGGGCTGGGCTGGGGGCGGCGCGGAAGGCCCCCGAGGCCGGCGGGAGCGGTGCCCTGGGCGGAGGGCGGTTCCGGGTCCCGGGGGAGCGTCCCCAGCCGGCCGCGTCCACCGCTCGGGCGGGCGGATGCGAGTTTTCGGATGTTTTTACAGGCGCTATTAATACACATAATGTTTCCGTGCTATTCTGGAGATTTATTTGCGATATAAAGTAACTAGTGTGACTCCAAGTCATAATGGGAACTGCAGAGCGCCTTGCGGAGCCGCGGAGACGGATGGGGCTCGGACGCGAGGCGGGAGGGGGAGTCCCTGACTTCCTGGGCCATTCCCTGCCCATAAATCACGACCCTGGATATTTTTATACCAATAATTTTTAAATAAATGACCCAGGCAATGTTTCCTGGATGATTTCCCCCTCCCAGTCCAGAGGTTATTAAATAAATGGGGAGCGTGAGGTGGCGGGGCTCTGCGCACTCGCTTTTGTGTAATTACACCTCGGAGCCTGCCCAGGGGTCAGGATCCTGTGCCCTGCAATCCCAGCGCCACTGTGCCCGAGCTGCAACTATAGCCCTGTGCTCCTCGCCCTCCCCCGGCTTATTCTGACGTTTACTTCTTAAAAAGCCAGAGTTGGCTTCTTTGTAGAAGGGACACTGTACACTTCTCAAATTAAAGGCTCAGGAGAAAGAGAGATGCTATCAGTCAGAGCAGGAGACAAGGCCAGGGGCTGCCTGGGGCTGGTGTTGTGGGGTCCGGTCCTGCCCCTCCTGCGCCCATTCTCAGGTCCTTACTCTCCGAGCAGCTTTCTGGGGCTCACGAGTAGAACGTTTGGTCCACTCTGTAACCAGCCGGAAAACCGGCCCCCAACTCACCACCCTAGAACATCTGGCCAGCAGTGGGCATTGGGTCAAGTGCCGCATGGTAGGTGCCTAACCTTCCCCAGCTCACAGACACAGTGACAGCCACATAGTGAACCGGGGCTGGGACCAAGACTGGACCCGGGATGCTGGTCTAACTTCCTCGAGGTTCTTGGCTCTCCCCACCCCAGGCAGAAGCCCAGGCAGGCTTCCGAGACGGACGGCTGGGGCGCTGCCCAGGCACAGGCGTGAGTCGCGGGGCCCACACTCTGGGTTCTGCAGTCTTCAGGTCTGGGCACAGGTGGTGCTCAGTGTGGGATGCAGAGCTTTCCTCCGTGGAGGATCTGACCATAGCTGTCATCGGGGACAGTGACACCACAGCCTCCACTCCTGGGCAGCGGCCATCTGGCCCACCCACCTGCATCTTGGCTGTGAGGTGGGCGGGCTCCTGCCCCTCCATGTGCTAGGAGTATCACCGGTGTCAGGAAGAAGGTCCTGGGACTGGTGCCCCAGCCTCGACTTCTGGGCTTGCCACTGGTGTGTCACCACGGAAGCAGGTGCCAAGGTGCCGGGGAGCCCAGAGAGTCTGCCACCCTGCAGCTGTCACTGGTGTCTGCAGGTGACAGGAAATAGGGAAGCCATAGAATTGCGGGACAGGCAGGCCTGAGAGGAGGAGGTGGCAGGAGAAATCCACCGAGCCGGTCAGTGTGCGGCCCTGGTCCGGCTGCCTTCCTGTGCCTCACTCGCCCGAGAAGCGGGTCGGCTGCCATCCTCTTACGGGAGAGAAACTGAGGCTCATGGCTCTCACTGAGGGGCACACAGCAGATGAGTGGCCAGGGCAGACGCAAGCCGTTGGCCTCTTCCTTCCCTCCAGAGGCACACGCCCCACGCAGCAGTGACCATGCCCAGGCCTCACCTGATTCTGTGTCCTTGGAGCTGGGCACAGATAGGGCAAGTGTTGGCACCTCATGAAACGCCCCAGAGCACGCAGGTAGATGACTGTCCAGTGGGTGGGCTGGCAGCAAGTCCCCTGCCGGGAAAGGAGGGCAGGAAGGGGCATGGCTTTCTGGGGGGTGACGGAAGCACTCATCACCTGGTGGCTGGGAAGGCTCACCTGAGGCGGAAGGGAAGAGCGGTCCAGTCAGAGGGAACGAGGACCCAGGGATGTGGGGAGGGCAGGAGGGAGGGCAGGAGGGGAGGGCAGGAGGGGAGGGCAGGAGGGAGGGCAGGAGGGGAGGGCAGGAGGGGAGGGCAGGAGGGGAGGGCAGGAGGGGAGGGCAGGAGGGAGGGCAGGAGGGGAGGGCAGGAGGGAGGGCAGGAGGGGAGGGCAGGAGGGGAGGGCAGGAGGGAGGGCAGGAGGGGAGGGCAGGAGGGGAGGGCAGGAGGGGGGCAGGAGGGGGGGGCAGGAGGGGGGGGCAGGAGGGGGGGGCAGGAGGGAGGGCAGGGGGGGAGGGCAGGGGGGGAGGGCAGGAGGGGAGGGCAGGAGGGGAGGGCAGGAGGGGAGGGCAGGAGGGGACCAGGAGGCACCGCGGAGGCCAGAGTGATGTGGGCTGCAGGCACCTGAGCAGCAGAGGCACCTGGCTGGGTTCAGGGCCACCTGGCTGCTGGGTGGAGGGCAGCCTTGGCCCTCGTGCTCTTCAGGAGTGACCTGCCGGGCGAGGGCCATGCAAGTCAGGCACAGGGCACTGCTGGGAGTGAAGCCCTTGGGACAGGCCATCTGGGCGGGAGGAGCCGGGGGGCTCTGGGATGGAGTGAGCCACTGGAGAGCGAAGGGACTGGGGGGCAGCCTGGAGTCAGGAGGGGCTGCCGCTGCCGCCGCTGCTGCTGCTGTTATTGTTGTTATTGTGGTGAAACCTGTGACTCAGCATCTTTGTCATTTTTAGTGCAAGTTCTGTGGCATTAATGACCCTGACAACTTGCAGGCACCACCCACCATCTCCAAACCTCTTCATTCATGGCCCCAAATGGGAACCGCTCGCTGTGGGTAACTGTCCATCCCTGTCCTCCTCCCGCCTGCTGAGCCTCGTCCACCTTCCTTCTCTGTCCCTCCCCAGCCCCAGGTCCCTCCGGGACTGGGGACAGGGGTCATGTGCCCTTTTGTGCCTGGAGCACCTCACTTGGCAGGTCCAAGGTGGCGTCGCGTCCTCGTGTGACCCCTTCATCCGTTTGGCGACTGAGCAGCGGTCCAGTGTGTGTAACTGCCACGTTCCTTGACCCGTTAGTCCTTTAATGGACACTTGGGACATTTCTACCTGTGGGCATTTTGAATAATGCTGCAGCGGAATGTGCACGTAAATGTGGGTTGGGACCCTTTCCGGTTCTTTCCGATGTAAACCTAGAAGTGAAATCTCCATCTCACAGTCATTCTAACGCGACCTTAGAGGCACCGCCGGCCGTGGCCCACACAGCTGCCCACGGTGAGAGCGCGTGCTGTTCTCCCCGCGTCCCGCCAACGTGGTCATCTGTCTGCTCTTTTTCCCTAATGGATGCAGTGTAGTCTGTCGTTGCAGTTTTGGTTTGCGTTTGCCTGATGACCCATCACGTCGACCGTTTTTCCATAGGTTTATGTGTGTGTCTTCGTTGGAGAAACATCTCCAAAGAGCTCTCTGGGCGAGGCCCGTGTTTTAACGGACTGCTGGTCTTTTGGTTACTGAGTCACAGGAATTCTTTATGTGACCTGAATATTGAGGCCTGGTCAGTTGTATTATTTGCACATATTTTCTCCCACTGTGCATATTGTCTGCTCACCTTCTTGATAATGTCCCTTGATGCACATATTTTTTAAATTTTTTTTTGACATCCAATCTATCTACTTTCTCTCTCTCTCTCTCTCTCTCTCTCTCTCTCTCTCTCTCTCTCTTCGTGCTTTTGATGTCAACCCTGAGAATCTGTTGCCAAATCTAAGGTCACAAAAGACTTGGCCCTGTTTTTCCCTAGGAGTCTTGTGGGTTTAATTCTTATATTTAGGCCATTGATCTGTTTGGGGTTGGCTTTTGTTTGTGGAGTGCAGTGGGGACCCAGCTTCGTCTTTGCCCCCGAGTGTCCAGTTGTCCTGTGGCGCACTGTGAAAGAGCCGTTCTTCAGGGGTTTGCTCTTGAGCATGTCGGTGACAACAACCATCACAAAAGGGGACACTTGGAGCACACCGGAACCCCAGCTGTCGCTCAGAGCACGTGGCTGGTTACCCTGGAGCGAGTCTGGGGCGCGCTGTGAACATCCTCAGGGAGACAGAGACACGATGCTAGCCCACGGGCCAGAGGCAGGTTCCTCCGAGGCCCTCCACCCTCTGCGACTACATGGGGTGGGTGAGGCTTCGCGCTCCGGGCCACCGTGTCACCTAAAGCTATGGGCCAGAGCCCGTGGTGGGCAGAGCCTGACTCTCTGGATGTGGCCACACAGGGAGTCCTCTGCTGTGCAGGTCATCGGGACTCTGTCCTCTGCCTTTGCAGCTGGATACGTGACTTAGTCCAGCAGAGGAGTCCCCCCACCTCGTTGGGGTACAGTGTAGCCCCCTGCCAGGGGCAGGCAGAGTAGCCCCAGTCCTTGACCTCAGGGGGCCCACCGTCCTTTTGGGTTTTCATGGTCACTTACGTGGCCACCCCCTCTCATTCTGGGACCTAAGCTGACCCCAGGATGCTGGCCACCCCCTCCTGGCTGCTGTGGGGAGCGGGACCAGCTCCGGCCTCCCAGAGAGCAGCAGCAAGTCCACTCCCGGTTGACTGCCTCTGCCACCTGGGCCTCTCCTGGTGCCCTTGGCCTGCGCCTGGGGACGGCCATGTCCCACTGGTTTCCTGGCCCACACAGGACCTGGCCAGGCAAGGTGGGAGGAGGGACAGACGGGATTGGCCGACGCTCTTGCTGAAGGGCTCTGTTCCGGGTGCAGGCGAGGTTCGAGCCCTGCGCTTCTGTCACGTTGCTCAGCACCCGTGAAGTCGGTGACGTTGGGCAGACCTGGGAGGTGTGGCCCAGAGAGGCTGAGGAGTGTGCGGAGCTCACACAGCCCACGCCTCTGCCGGGGCCGAGGGAAGCCCAGCGCTGGGATCTGAGGCTGGCCCTGGGACTGGAACTGCATTCCCAGCTCCCGGCCTGGGCCCAGCTCTGCTGCTGCCTGGCGGCTCTGGGTGGAGGCCGTCTGCTGCCCGCCAGGCCCTGGGGGCGCCGGTCAGGCTCTCGTCTCTCCCTGCGCCCGTCTCTGCCTCCGCGCGGCCCCCGGCCTCAGTGCTGGGCTCTCGTGCTGCCTGCTGAAGCACTAAAACCCTCGCAGCGCCACTGGACGAGGGTCTTGTGGCCATTAGGTGGACAAATCACCAGGCTCGTGTACTTGGTGCCTGGAGGGGACCTGCGGGGCGGGGGCTGTCCCCTGGTGATCCCGGCTCCCGATGTTGCTGCTGCCACGAGGACACTTGCCCGCTCCGAGCCGTTCACGGGGACTCGCCTGGGCTGGGTTCCCAGCCCCACGGCCCACCCCTCACCAGGCCCACCCAGGGACCTGCCACAGGGCCTCCCGGGAGCCGCCCCGTCCAGCCGTCCCTTCGCCCTAGGCTGCGGGGGACACCCTGCCCTGACGCCCCAGAGCCAGCCCCTGCCTGACCTGGAGGGGTCCTGCCCACCCCGGCCGCCATGACCCCCGGAGGCCCACACGGCACTGGGCAGAGCCCGGGCTGCGCTGGGTGGGGGGCGGCTGCCGAGGGGGGCACCGGGTGTGAGGGCGCCATTTACCGCAGTGGGCTTCCCGCCGTCGGTCGGAGGAGGGGCACGGGCCGTGAGGGGACGGCGAGGCCCGGGATGCGCTGGGCCAGCCACGGCTTTGTCGAGGTCCTTCTGTCCTGACCTGGCCTCTGCCCCCATCCCTGCTGCTCCGTCCTCCAGGGGAGCCACACGCCGGCTCTTGTCCCCCGGTGTACGTCCCCACACTGAGCCCAGCGCCCAGCACGCTGCTGACCCCTCCCTACACTCTGGTCTGCCCGCCGCTCCCCAGGGCCCCCTGCTCATTTCACCCTGTCCCCTCAGTGGGCAGAGGGCCTCCTGGCCAACACGGGGGGGACTCGGCCACTGGCCCCGGCTCCTTGCCCTGGGCTGTGGCTGGAGGGGACCTGCACCTGCCTCCCGGGGCCCCGCTCTCCCTGCCCTGACCACTCCTGCCGGCTGTCTGGCCCCCACACTGGCCTTGCTCAGCCCTGGTCCCCCCTTCCCAGCCCCCAGGTCCCGGACACACAGGCCCTTGGCTGGACTCTGCCCTCTCGGTGGCCCGTCCCCAGCGTGGGCCCTCCCGGGGGTCCGGGGGTCCTGGCCCCATCTCCCTCCCAGCACATACTCAGCTGCCCTGTGTGTCTGGGTGCACCCTGGTGGCTGCTCCTCTGCCCGCGACGACTCCACACGGCAGGAGTGCGCGTGGCCTTGCCACTGGATTTTAAGTCCCAGTTGTCCTCAACCCCTCACCGCCAGGCCTGGGCAGAGCAGGGGCCCTCAGCGTCCCCCACTGGGGCCAGGGAACCCGCCCAGGGCTCTGGATCTCAGAAGAACTAAGCCGGCCGTTTGGTTCTTTTTTGTGCTGAGAAAGACACAAATTCACAGGGAAGACATTTCATTTTGGATATTGTTCCATTAGTGAAGGGGGGGGGCACGGATGTGTTCATCTCTCCCTGGGATGGATGGATGAGAGGGTGGACACAGGGAGAGTGGATGGACGCAGGGATGAGTGGGTGGACGGATGGGTGGATGGATAAAGAGGTGGGTAGATGGATGGGTGAGTGGATGGATGGATGATGGATGGATGGGTGGATGGATGGGTGGATGGATGGGTGGACGGATGGGTGGCTGGACAGATGGATCGATAGGTGGGTAGATGGAAGGGTGCGTGGACGGGTGGTGGGTGGGTGGAGAGAGATCTTGTGTAGTGTGTGGAACCTCTGTACACATTGGGGTGACTTTTCAGCATCTAGTCTGCCCTTCCTCCTTGGGATCAACCAGCCCTTTGGAAGACAGAAGCGCGATGGTCTACACAATGAGAAAACTCACGAAGCCTGGTTGGGTTCATAGTGTTGCATCAGAACTACCCGACTCCCTCCATGGCCGTGTGTGCTGCACTTTAGAACCAGCCGCTGCTCTGTGTCCCTCCATGGCCTCTCCCCGGTGCTGACCTGAGCGGTGGGAGCCTCCCACTTTCCCCGGCCCCTCCCACCAGGAGCAGAGGCAGGAGGGAGGAGGCCCGGCCTCCCCGCCCCCACCGCGGCCTCCACTGGGTTGGGTCATAACCCCCCGCGGGTTTCTGGCCTCCGTCTGGATGGGCTTTTCCGGTCACCACAGTTTTAGTGTCAAGATCTTGGCAGAGATGCTGCAGGAGGCGCCCACGTGCCCACCCCTGATCCCCCCTGGTCCCCGCTGCTCACAGCTTGCTTTCACCTGGAGACACACTGGGGCGTCACCTCAGCCCTGTGTGTCCAGAGCTCCACCCAGGACACCAGGGCGGGCCGGCAGTGACCTTCGGCCTGGGGGCCCCTGGCTGTGACGATTGCCCAACACTGACCTCTGTTGACCTGGATAGACAGCTTCCAGGAGCGCAGGTCAGACGCTGTGTGGACTGCCCCCGGGACTCTTCTCCTGGTGTGGCTGCTGTGGCCTGAGAGTGGGGGAGGGAGGCGGGGAGGAGCGCCGTGGCCTTCAGCGTGGCCTCTGTGGGCGCCGGCTGGGAGCTCCTCGGCTCGGCCCAAGGTCAGCCTGGTGTCCGCAGTACGCGGGGTTTTCCGGGGCCTGTGGCGGGTGGTCACCTGTTCCTCGCGGTGCTGGGTGGAACACAGGCCTCGGGCCCCCGGCCAAGCCTCCACCACGGCCGCACCCCGCCCGTGGAAGGTTCTAGATCAGCCGCGTCGACTTATGAAACTCCAGCAGACACCTCAAGCTGACGCTGTCACCTGGCTCCTCCGTGGCTCAGCTCCACAGGGCCAGGGGACGGGGGGAGAGTGTCCAGCCGACAGAAGCTGAACGCCATGTCCACCACATCACATGTGCCCAGGGGCTCCCTGGCTTCCATTTCAAAGCAGTAAATATTTAAATAATCGTCCCATTGATTTCAATAATAATCACAGGAACAGGAACGTTTCTGTCCCTAGAGAAATTAATTGGACTTCCTGGATCCTCTCCAGAGACCCCTGAGTGGGACAGCCCGGTCCCACCTCCTCTGTACTGTGGTAGCAGGAGGAAGCTGGGGTCAGAGAGGCTGAGTGGAATTCCTGAGGTCACACAGCAGTTTGGTGGCATGGGTGGCACTCGTGGTCAGGTATGCTGACTCTGTGCGCGTGGGCGTGTGCGCTTGCGCTCTCTGTCTCTCTCCCTCTCCTTCCCCCTGTTCCCAACTGGATTAAAGTGCCAGAGTGTGATCCTTAAAACCCCTCAGAAGGCAGCCCTGGAGACACCTGTACCATGGGACCGTCACCGGAGTGTCCCCACCAGCCCTGTAGCTGGGTGCCAGGGGACGAGCTCAGCCAGGAGGGGCAGCTGTGTGGAAGGTGCACCCAGCCCGTGAACGCGGATCGGGCTGTGGGCTAGGGACGAGGGACTGAGAGGGACACTGGGTCCCTCCCGACTCAGCGCCTCCGCCTGCCCCTGGGGGGGAAGCACCTGCAGTGTCTAGATTTTTGCTTTTACCTCTGCTACTGGGGGTGCCCCATCTTTGTTAGACCTGTGGGAGGAGAGTGCACCCTGCCGGTCCCACCTTACGCTCAGCTCTGACTCCTGCCAGTCACCTTGCGTGCCCTCCCCCAGCCCCCAAAGATCATACTCAGCTTATGATGGGACCAGGGTCCAGGAGCTGGCCCCGGGCGGGGCAGGCAGGGCCCAGCTTGGGCTGTGGAAGCCAGACTGCTGGTCCTGCAGGCCCAGGGCCGAGAAATGAATATCAACCCCGGACTCCAGACAGGCTCCCCAGCCCTCCCCACACCAGCTGCTGCGTGGGACCAACTGTCCCCAGACCCCACCCAGCCAGAACGTGGCCGGTGTCTGTGGAGCCCCGAGACCTCCTGGGGCATTCCTGTCCCTCTCCTCTGGCCTTTGAAGGCTCCTGAGAAAATCCATCCTCTCCCCAAACTGACGGGTGGCCGGGGGAGCAGCGAGTCACGAGCAAACTTCAAACCTGGTCAGCCCTCGGGCAGCCAGTCCTGACCGCGTCCCGCCAGCCTCACTAGGGCCACTGCTCGGCAGCGTGTCCCCCGAGGACACGGTGCACCGTGCAGACGGCAAGGTGGGAGCAGGGTGGCCTTCCGCCCCACACTCCCGAGCTTCCTGACTTGATTCTGGAGGAGACGTGGAGGAGCTCGGCACCTCTGTCACTAAAAGCTCTTGAAGGAACCAGAAAGGACATGTTTGCAACAGGATCAAAAACACCGACTTCAGACCAGGAGCCGATGGCCCCCGGGGGCTGGTGACACACTGAAAGTGGCCTCATGAAATAAGGGATTCGCCAAGGACGTGGGATCGTCCGTCCCGTACTCCTCAAGGTGCAGAATGTTCCGGAACGTGCTACTAAGCAAGAAAAAAGGACCGTGACGAACATAACGGTCTCAAAGACAAAACTAAAACGGTCACCAAGACGGTCACCGGCTGGAGGTGTCCAGAAGTCACAGCCGACCAGAGACCCGACTTGGAGGAGCAGAAGGAAGCCTCGGGCTGACCCCGGAACGCAGCGGGGACCGGCGCTTGGTCCACTGAGGGACAAGGGCGCGGCTTTTCACACTGGACTGAGGAGCAGGTGGGGAAGCACTTCGTGTGAACCGCACAGAGGGGACCCCACCCGCAGGAGGGGGAAGTACCGTCCCGCTGACACCGGCCCCAGACAGACCTCCAGAGGAAGCCAGGGTTCAAGGTGAAAGTGAAAACCGTGAAGAAGAGGAGACGGCGGGTCTCCCGAGCCCGGGCCAACCCCAGGCTCCACAGGGAAAATGGAAGACGCCAAGAGCCGGACGTGAAGACAGAATAACAAGCGGAGGGCGGTCATTTGCTGAGTATCCAGAAGGCGCTTATTTCTGTGGCTCTAAAGTGGACATGTCACACATCAGTTAAAGCAGCCAGGACCAGAGGACAAGTGGCCAAGATGGAAAGAGGCCACTCGCCCGCGAAGGGCCAAGGTCTGGGAGAGACACCTGGGCGGCTTTTCCCTTCTTCTGCCTGCGATTGACAAAGTCGTGGTGCCTGGGCTGTGGAAGCCAGCTCCTCGTCACCACGCTTGGCTGGCACCCCACCCGCCTCAGGACGGCCTGGCAGTGCCTGGCCCTCAGGTCCCACAGGTCTGTGCAAACCCACCCAAGCAGCAACTCCTGAATGTATCCTACCTCCCAACTCCTCCCCCGGCTGCAGGGAATGTCCTCTGCGCAGGGGGCCAGTGTAGTGGACCTTCTCACCCTGTCTCCAGGGCTTACGTGGGACTGGGGCTAAATAAATTGTTGGTGGGTGGAGGGAAGAATGGATGACGGATGGGTGGGTGGTTGATGGACGGAGGGATGGAGGGATGGATGGTACAGATGATGGGTGGATGGGTGGATGTTGGATGGGTGGGTGGTGGATGGATGGTGGATGGTAGGTGGATGGTGGATGCCGGGTGGGTGGATGATGGATGGATGGTGGATGGATGGTGGATGGGTGGATGGTGGATGGATGGTGGATGGTAGGTGGATGGTGGATGCCGGGTGGGTGGATGATGGATGGATGGTGGATAGATGATGGATGGATGGTGGATGGATGGTGGCTGGATGGATGATGGATGGTGGATGGATGGTGGATGGTGGATGGATGGTGGATGGATGGTGGATGGCGGGTGGATGGTGGATGGATGGTGGATGATGGATGGTGGGTGGGTGGATGGCAGGTGGATGGGTGGGTGGATGGCAGGTGGATGGTGGATGAATGGTGGATGGTGGATGGATGGTGGATGAATGGTGGATGATGGATGGATGGTGGATGGTGGATGGATGGAGGATGGATGGTGGATGGTGGATGGATGGTGGATGGTGGATGGATGGTGGATGATGGATGGATGGTGGATGGATGGATGGATGATGGATGGTGGATGGTGGATGGATGGTGGATGGTGGATGGATGGTGGATGAATGGTGGATGATGGATGGATGGTGGACGGTGGATGGATGGTGGATGGATGGCAGGTGGATGGGTGGATGGATGGTGGATGGTGGATGGATGGTGGATGATAGATGGATGGTGGATGGCGGGTGGATGGTGGATGAATGGTGGATGATGGATGGATGGTGGATGGTGGATGGATGGTGGATGATGGATGGCGGGTGGGTGGATGGCAGGTCAGTGGATGGCGGGTCGGTGGCAGATGGCGGGTGGGCAGGTGGATGTGGGTGGAGTGAACCAGCAGATGTTCCGCGCTGGCTGCAGTTGCTTCAACTCTAGAAGTGTGTCTAAAGGAGTTGAGGGGCAGGTGGGCAAAGCCTGTTCTACATAAAACAGTGGGAAGCGGGGACCGCCCAGATGCTCACGGGCGGGGGCTGTGGGATGCTGTGGACACCCGAAGGCCAGGCTGTTGTGTCCCTGCCCTGGGCTCTGCCCGGCCTCCCAATCCCCGCGCTGCGTTCCTGGAAGAAGCCAGCCGCCGAGACAGCTGCTCTGCGGAGGGACTCCTGCCCTGTGCTGAGCCCTGCCCCTGCCCCTCCCCCGCGTCACACCTTCCCCTCCTCAGTCCCCGTGGGGCCCGGGGCCCAGGTCCCTGTGGGTGCTCACTGTGCAGGGGAACCACCTGGGCTGGCCAGGCGTCTAGGAGCACCTGGCTTGGTGGACGCGGGGTTCGTGGTGGTGAGTAGCAGACAGGGTTCAGAGCGTGAGCGGTCACTCAGGGAGGCGCGGCTGCCTGCTGTTCTGCTCACAGTGACCGCTCTGCATGGCCGTGGCTCTGCCAGGGCTGATTTTCATGCTTTCCAGGGATCTCTGGCCATTTGTCACCAAACCGCAAGGGAGCGGCCGCTGCTCCCCGTAGTACAGAGGAGGGCGCCTCCAAGGTCGCGTGGCTGGGAGGAGGTGGCCCGGATTCCTGTGCAGGCTCTGGGGTGCCAGGCCCCGGGAGGCTCCGTCCAGAGCCTACAGGACGCGTCTCCTGGGCCTGTGGCCATCGGCTTCCCACGCTCTGCCCTTAGAAAAGAGCGATAGTCCTTTCCGTGACTGCCCAGGGTCCTCCAGACCGGCAGACGGTCCTTCACACCACAGAGAGGCCTGATGTGCCACCCAGGAGGCTGTGAGCAGCCCCGACTTGCAGAACTGGAGCCGATGACTCGAGAATCCTCGTGATGGGGACTTCATGGTTGTCACTGCTGCTTATTGGACATCTCTCCAGTGTTCAGAGCTCTAATAAGGGTTTACTATTCCCTCCCCTCCTCACAGCATCCCTGAGAGGTAGATATCGCTTCCCACATTCTACAGGGGAGAGAAACTGTGGTTCAGAGAGGTTGAGTAGCTTGGCAGAGGTCACACAGCTTGTACTAACGTATGAGAACCCTGGGCTCTTCCTTGCCAGCTTCATAATCAGCGAAGAGGTGACATGTTTCTTAAAATGTCAGTGAAGAAAGTGCCCACTGGCACCCTGTCCTGCATTATCCCAGGGCACCTCTGTGAGAAATTCCTA
>NW_027525481.1:0-19145 GCF_052094955.1 Ictidomys tridecemlineatus | reverse complement strand
TTAGGAGACTGGGTGCAGAAGGATCGTTGCAGAGAGTAGAGTTTGGAGACTGGGGTGCAGAAGGCCTCTTACAGAGAGCAGAGGTTGGAGACTGAGATGCAGAAGGCCTTTTTCAGAGAGCAGAGGTTGGACACTGGGGTGCAGAAGGACTGTTACAGAGAGCAGAGTTTGCAGACTGGGTTTCAGAAGGGTGTTACAGAGAGGAGAGGTAGGAGACATAGGTACAGAAAAACTTTTACAGAGAGCAGAGGTTAGAGACTGGGGTGCAAAGGGATTGTTGCAGAGAGCAGATTTTTCAGACTGAGGTACAGAAGGATTGTTGCAGAGAGCAGAGGTTAGAGAATGGGATGCAGAAGGACTGTTACGGAGAGCAGAATTTAGAGAATGGGGTGCAGAAGTAAGGTTGCAGAGTTCAGAGGTTTGAGACAAAGGTGCAGAAGGACTGTTACAAAAAGCAGAGGTTGGATTCCGTGGTTCAGAAGGACTTATAAAGAAAGCAGAGGTTTGAGACTGGGGTGCAATAGGACCGTTAGAGAGAGCAGAGTTTAAAGACTGCAGTACAGAAGGACTGTTACAAAAAACAGAGGTTTGAAACTGGAAAGTAGAAGGACTGTTGCAGGGAACAGATGTTGTAGACTGGGTTGCAGCAGGACCGTTGAGGAAAGCAGAGGTTGTAGACTGGGTTGGAGAAGAATGTTACAGAGAGCAGAGTTTGAAAACTGGGGTGCAGAAGGACCTTACAGAGAACAGACGTTGGAGACTGGGGTGCAGAAGGAGTGTTAAGGAGAGGAAACGTTGGAGACTGGGGAGCAGAAGGACTGTTGCAGAGAGCAGATTTTGGAGACTGGGATGCATAAGGATCGTTGCAGAGAGCAGAGGTTGAAGACAGGGGTGCAGAAAAAGAGTTACAGAGAGCAGAGGTGGAGTCTGGGGTGCAGAAGGACTGTTACAGAGAGCACAGGTTGTAGACTGGGGTGCAGAAGGAATGTTGCAGAAAGAAGAGGTTGAAGACTGGGATGCAGAAGGACCATTTCAGAGAGCAGAGGTTGGAGACTGAGATGCAGAAGGATTGTTACACAGAGCAGACGTTGAAAACTAGGGTGAAGAATTATGATACAGAAAGCAGAGGTGTGAGACTAGGGTGCAGAAGGTCCATTACAGAGAGCAGAGGTTGCAGACTGGTGTGCAGAAGTACTGTTTCAGAGAGCAGAGTTTGGAGACTGGGGTCCATAAGGCCTGCTACAGAGAGCAGAGTTTGGAGACTGGGTTGCAGAAGCACTGTTATAGAGAGCAGAGTTTTGAGGCTGGGTTGAAGAAGGATCTTACAGAGAGCATTGGTTGGTGACTGTGGTGCAGGACGAATGTTACAGAGAGCAGTGATTAGAGACTGGGGTGCTAAATGATCGTGTAGAGAGCAGAGGTTTCATGCTGAGGTGCAGAAGGACTGTAACAGAGAAAAGAGGTTGGAGACTGAGTTGTAGCAGGACTGTTAGAGAGAGCAGAGTTTGGTGACTGAGGTGCAGAAAGACTGTTACAGAAAGCAGAGGTTGGAAATTGGGGTACAGAGGGACCGTTACAGAGAGCAGAGGTTGGAGACTGCAGTATAGAAAGACTGTAACAGAGAGCAGAGGTTGGAGTATATAGTGCAGAAGGACTGTTACAGAGGGCAGAGGTTGGAGACTGGGGTGCATAAGGATTGTTACAGAGAGCAGAGGTTGGAGACTGGGGTGCAGAAGGAATGTTACAGAGAGCAGAGGTTGACGACTGGGGTGTAGAAGGACTGTTGCAGAGAGCAGAGGCTGGAGACTTGGGTGAAGAAGCACTGTTGCCAAGGGCAGAATTAGGAGACTGAGTTGCAGAAGGACTGTTGAGGAGAGTAGACCTTGGGGACTGGGGTGCATAAGGATGGTTTCAGAGAGGAAAAGTTGGAGACTGAGGTGCAAAAAGACTGTTACAGAGAGCAGAGTTTAGAGACTGGGGTGCAGAAGGCTTTTTACGGAGAGCAGATTTGGAGAAGGGCTCCATAAGGACTGTTACACATCACAGAGTATGGAGACTGGGTTGAAGAAAGATCTAACAGAGAGCAGATGTTGGGGACCCAGGTTCAGAAGGACTCTTACAGAGAGTAGAGGTTGAAGACTGAGGAGCAAAAGGATCGTAGCAGAGAACAGCGTTTTAAGACTGAGGTGCAGAAGCACTGTTGCAGAGACCACAGGTTGGAGACTTGTGCGTAGAAGGACTGTTGAAGAGAGCAGTGGTTGAAGACTGGGGTGCAGAAATCTTGTTTTAGAGAACAGACTTTTGAGACTGGGGTGCATAAGGCCTGTTATGGGGAGGAGAGTTGGGAGAAGGGGTGCAGAAGGACTGTTAGAGAGGGCAGAGTTGGGAGACTGGGTTTCAGAAGGATCTTACAGAGAGCAGAGTTTGGACACTGAGGTGCATAAGGACTGTTGCAGAGAGCAGACGTTAGAGATTGGGGCGCAGAAGTACTGTTGCAGAGAGCAGACGTTGGAGTCTGAGGTGCAGAAGGACTGTTACAGAGAGCAGAGTTTAGAGACTGGGGTGCAGAAGGACTGATAAAGAAAGCAGAGTTTGGAGACTGGGATGCAGTAGGACAATTACAGAGAGCAGACGTTGGAGACTGCAGTACAGAAGGACTGTTACAGAGAGCAGAGGTTGGAGACTGGGGTGCAGAAGGACACTTATAGAGAACAGAGTTTGAAGACTGCGGTACAGAAGAACTGTTGTAGATAACAAGGTTGGAGACTGGGCTGCAGAGAGACCATTGCAGAGAGCAAACTTGGAGACTGGGGTGCAGAAGGAATGTTACAGAGAGTAAATTTTGGAGACTGGGTTGCAGAAGAAATTTTGCAGAGAGCAGACGTTGGAGAATGGGGTGCAGAAAGATCGTTGCACAGATTAGATTATGGAGACTGGGGTATAGAAAGACTCTTCTAGAGAACAGAGGTTTGAGAGTGGGGTGCAGAAGGACTGTTACAGAGAGCAGATGTTGAAGCCTGGCGTGCAGAACACTGGATACAGAAAGCAGAGTTTGAGGACTGGGTTGCAGAAGGACTGATACAGAAAGCAGAGGTTGGAGATGGGGTGCACAAAGACCCTTATGGAGAACAGAGGTTGGAGACTGCGGTACAGAAGGACTGTTACAGAGAGTAGAGGTTGGAGACTGGGGTGCAGAATAAATGTTTTAGAGAAAAGAGGTTGGAGAGTCTGGTGCTGAAGGACCATTGCAGAAAATATAGATTTGAGACTGGGTTTCAGAAGGATTTTACAGAGAGCAGAGTTTGGACACTGAGGTCCAGAAGGACTGTTGCATAGAGCAGAGGTTCGAGATTGGGGCACATAAGGACTGTTGCAGAGAGCAGAGCTTGGAGTCTGAGGTGCGGAAGGACTGTTACAGAGAACAGAGGTTGGAGACTTCGGTGGAAAAGTACTGTGGCAGAGAGAAGATTCCAGAGACTGGGGTGAGGAAGGACTGTTGTAGAGAGCAGAGGTCTAAGACTGGGGTGCAGAAGGACGGTTGCAGAGAGCAGAGGTTACAAAGTAAGGTGCAGAATGACTGTTACAGAGAGCAGAATTTGGAGACTGGGGAGCAAGAGGATTGTTACAGAGGTCAGAGTTTGGATACTGGGTTGCAGAAGGATCTTATATACAGCAGGGTTTGGAGACTGAGGTGCAGTAGGACTGTTACAGAGAGCAGAGTTTGGAGACTGGGGTGCAGAAGGACCATTACAGAGAGCAGAGGTTTGAGACTACAGTACAGAAGGACTGTTACAGAGATCAGAGTTTGGAGAGTGGGGTGTAGAAGTACTGTTACAGAAAGAAGACGTTGGAGAATGGGGTGCAGAATAAGTGTTGTAGAGAACAGTGTTTGGAGACTCAGGTGCAGAAGGACCATTGTAGAAAGCAGAGGTGGGAGACTGGGTTTCAGAAGGATCTTACAGAGAGCAATGGTTGGAGACTGAAGTGCAGAAGTATACTTGCAGAGAGCAGAGTTTTCAGACTGAGGTGCAGAAAGACTGTTGAGAGTGCAGACGTTAAAGACTGGGTAGCAGAAAGACGGTTGCAGAGAGGAGATGTTGGAGGCTAGAGTGCAGAAGGACTCTTACAGAGAGCAGAGGTTGGAGACTGAGGTGCAGAAGGACAGTTTCAGAGAGTAGAGTTTAGAGACAGAGGTGTAGAAAGACTGTTGTAGAGAGCATAGGTTTGAACCTGGGATGTAAGGATTTTACAGAGAGTAAAGTTTGGAGACTGGGGTGCAGAATGATCGTTGCAGAGTAGATTATGGAGTATGGAAGGACTGTTGTAGAGTGCAGAGGTTGAAGACTGGGGTGCGGAAGGACTGTTGCAGAGAGCAGTTGTTGAAGACTGTGGTGCAGAAAAACTATTACAGAGAGCAGTGTTTGGAGACTGGGGTGCAGGCCTGATACTGAGAGCAGAGGTTAGAGACTGGGTGCAGAAGGGCTATTAAAGAGAGCAGAATTTTGAGACTTGGGTACAGAAGGCCTGTTACAGAGAGCAGAGGTTGGAGACTGGGGTGCGGAAGGCCTCTTACAGAGAGCAGAGGTTGGAGACTGATGTGCAGAAGGACTGTTACAGAGAGCAGAGTTTGGAGACTGGGGTGCAGAAAAACTGTTGCAGATTGCAGTGTTTTTAGACTGGGGCGCAGAGGTCTGTGGCAGAGAGCAGAGTTTGGAGACTGGGGTGCAGAAGGACTGTTACAAAAAGCAGAGTTTGGAGATGGTGTGCACATGGACCCTTAAAGAGAATAGAGGTTGGAGACTGATTTACAGAAAGACTGTTACGGAGAGCAGATTTTTAAGACTGGGGTGCAGAATAAGTGTTGTAGAGAACAGAGGTGGGAGACTCTGGTCAGAAGGACCATTACAGAAAGCAAAGGTTAGAGACTGGGTTTCATAAGGATCTCACAGAGAGCAGAGTTTGGACCCTGAGGTGCAGAAGGACTGTTGCCGAGAGCAGAGGTTGAAGTCTGAGGTGCAGAAAGACTGTTACAGACAGCAGGGGTTGAAGACTTCGGTGGAAAAGAACTGTTGCAGAGAGCAGATTTTAGACACTGGGGTGAGGAAGGACTGTTGAAGAGAGCAGAGGTTGAAGACTGGGTTGCAGAAAGACTGTTGCAGAGAGCAGATGTTGGAGAGTGAGATGCAGAAGGAATGTTACAGAGAGCAGAGTTTGGAGACTGTGGTGCAGAAGGACTGTTGCAGAGAGCAGATGTTGGAGAGTGAGATGCAGAAGGACTGTTACACAGAGCAGAGATTGAAGACTGGGGTGTAGAAGGACTGTTGCAGAGAACAGAGTTTAGAGACTGGGGTGCAGAAGGACTGTTACAGAGAGCAGATGTTTGAGACTGAGATGCAGAATGACTGTTACAGAGAGCAGAGGTTGGAGACTGGGGTGCAGAAGGACTTATACAGAAAGACTTATACAGAAAGCAGAGGTTGGAAACTTGGGTCCAGAATGAACCTTATAGAGAGCAGAGGTTGGAGACTGCAGTATAGAAGAACTGTTACAGAGAGCATAGGTTGAAGACTAGGGTACAGAAGGACTCTTGCAGAGAGCAGAGTTTGGAGACTGAGGTGCAGAAGGACTGTTACAGAGAGCAGAATTTGGAGACTGTGGTGCTGAAGGACTGATACAGAAAGAAGAGGTTGGAAACTGGGCTGCAGAAGGACCATTGCAGAGAGCAGAGGTTAGAGTCTTGGGTGGAGAAGGAATGTTAGAGAGAGCAGAGTTTGGATATTGGGGTGCAGAAGGATCTTACATAGAGCAATATTTAGAGACTGCGGTACAGAAAGACTGTTACAGAGAGCAGAGGTTGGAGACTGGGTTGAAGAAGGACTGTGACAGAGATCAGAGTTTGGAGACTGGGGTGCAGAAGTATCTTTCAGAAAGCAGAGTTTGGAGACTGGGGTGCAGATGAACTGTTGCACAGAGCAGAGGTTGGAGACTGGGGTGCAGATATTGTAGACCGAAGTGCAGCAAGATTGTTAAAAAGAGCAGAGGTTGGAGACTGGGGTGCAGAAGGATCGTTGTAGACAGCAGAGTTTCCAGACTGAGGTGCAGAAGGACTGTTGCAGAGAGCAGAGGTTGGAGACTTGGTTGCAGAAGGACTGTTGCAGAGAGGAGATGTTGGAGACTTGGATGCAGAAGGATCATTGCAGAGAGCAGAGGTTGGACACTGGTGTGCAGAAGGACAGTTACGCAGAGCAGAGGTTGGAGACTTGGATGAAGGAGGACTGTTGCAGGTAGCAGGTGTTGGATATGGGTGAAGAAGGACTGTTGCAGAGAGCAGAATTTGGAGACTGAGGTGCAGAAGGTCTGTTGCAGATAGCAGAGGTTGGATACTGGGGTGCAGAAGGAATGTCACAGAGAGTAGAGTTTGGAAACTGGGTTGCAGAAGGATCTTATAGAGATCAGAGGTTGCAGACTATGGTGCAGAAGGACTGATGCAGAGAGCAGACTTTGGAGACTGGGGTGCAGAAGGATCATTGAAGAGAGTAGAGGTTGGTGACTTGGGTGTAGAAAGACTGTTGCAGAGAGCACAGGTCAGAGACTGGGTTGCAGGAGGACTGTTGAAGAGAGCAGAGATTGGAGACTGAGGTGCAGAAGGACTGTTAAAGAGAGCAGAGTTTGGAAATTGGGGTGCAGAAGAACTGATAGAGAAAGCAGAGTGTGGAGACTACAGTGCAGAAGGACCGTTAAAGAGAGTAGAGGTTGGAGACTGGGGTGCAGAATAACTGTTGTAGAGAAAGAGGTTGGAAATTGGGTTGCAGAAGGACCATTGTAGGAAGCAGAGTTTGGAGACTGGGTTTCAAAAGGATCTTATAAAGAGCAGAGTTTGGAATCTGAGATGCAGAAGTAAAGTTACAGAGCGCGTGGGTTGGAGACGCTGGTTCAGAAAAACTGATACAGAAAGCAGAGTTTGGAGACTGGGGTGCAGAAGGACCATTACAGAGAGCAGAGGTTGGAGACTGAAGTACAGAAGGACTGTTGCAGAGAGCAGATTTTGGAGACTGGGGTGCAGAAAGAGTGTTGCAGAGAGCAATCTTGAAGACTGAGGTGCAGAAGGACTGTTACAGATAGCAGAGTTGGAAGACTTAGGTGCAGAAGGATCATTGCAGAGCACAGAATTTTGAGACTGAGGTGCAGAAGGACTGTTGCAGAGAGCAGTTGTTGGAGACTTGGGTGCAGAAGGACTGTTGCAGAGAGCAGAGTTTGGAGACTGCGGTGCAAAAGGATCGTTTCAGAGCACAGAATTTTCAGACTGAGGTGCAGAAGAACTGTTGCAAAGAGCAGAGGTTGGAGACTGGGGTGCACAAGGATCGTAGCAGAGAGCAGAGTTTTCAGACTGAGGTGCAGAAGGACTGTTGCAGAGAGCAGAGGTTGGAGACTGGGTTGCAGAAGGACTTTTTCAAAGAGCAGTGGTTGGAGCCTTGGATGTAAAAGAATTGCTGCTGAGAGCAGAGGTTGTAGACTGGGGTGCAGAAAGACTGTTGCAGAGAGCAGAGGGTGGAGACGGAGATGCAGAAGGACTGTAACAGAAAGTAGTGGTTGGAGACTGAGGTACAGAAAGATTGTTATAGAGAGCAGAGGTTGAAGACTGGGGTGCAGAAGGACTGTGGCTGAGAGCAGAAGTTGGAGACTGAGGTGCAGAAGGACTGTTACAGAAAGCAGAAGTTGGAGACTGGGGTGCATAATTACCATTACAGAGAGCAGAGTTTGGAGATTGCAGTACACAAGGACTGTTACAGAGAGCAGAGGTTGGAGACTGGGTTGGAGAAGGACTATTTCAGAGAGTAGATGTTGGAGACTGGGGTCCAGAAGAACTGTTGCAGAGAGCAGAGTTTTGAGACTGCGGTGCTGAAGGACTCTTGCAGACACCAGAGGTCGAAGAATTGCGTGCAGAAGGACCGTTGCAGAGAGCAGAGTTTGGAGACTGTGGTACAGAAGGACTGTTACAGAGAGCAGAGGTTGGTGACTGGGGAGCAGAAGTACTGTTACAGAGAGCAGAGTTTGGAGACTGGGGAGCAGAAGTACTGTTACAGAGAGCAGAGTTTTGAAACTGGGGATCAGAAAGATCTTACAGAGAGCAGAGGTTGGATACGGGGGTCCAGAAGAACTGTTACAGAGAGCAGAGTTTGGAGACTGAGGTTCAGAATTACTGTTACAGAAAGAGGAGTTCGGAAACTGGGGTGCACAAGGATTGTTGCAGAGAGAAGAGTTTTCAGAATGAGGTAAAGAAGGACTGTTGCAGAGAGTAGATGTTGGAGACTGGGTGCAGAAGGATCGTTGCAGAGAGCAGACTTTGGAGACTGGGGTGTAGAAGGATTTTGACAGAGAGCAGAGGTTTGAGACTGGGGTTTAGAAGGACTGTTGCTGAGAGCAGACTTTGGAGACAGGGTTTCAGAAGCATCTTACAGAGAGAAGAGTTTGAAGACTGAGGTGCAGCAGGACTGTTAAAGAGAGCAGAGTTTGGAGACTGTGGTGCAGAAGGAATGATACACAAAGCACAGGTTGGCGACTGGGGTGCAGAAGGACCCTTAGAGAGAACAGAGGTTGAAGACTGCGGTATAGAAGAACTGTTGTTGAGAACAAGGTTGAAGACTGGGGAGCAGAGGGACCATTTCAGAGAGCAGAGCATGGAGACTGGGGTGCAAAAGGAATGTTAAAGAGCACAGAGTTTGGAAACTGGTGTACAGAAGTATCTTCCAGAGAGCAGATTTTGGAGACTAGGGTGCAGAAAAACTGTTGCAGAGAGCAGACCTTGGAG
The DNA here is from genome assembly GCF_052094955.1 of Ictidomys tridecemlineatus. NCBI lineage: Eukaryota > Metazoa > Chordata > Mammalia > Rodentia > Sciuridae > Ictidomys > Ictidomys tridecemlineatus. The sequence continues at coordinate 10,336 of NW_027525481.1, read as the reverse complement.
ACTGGGTTGCAGAAGGATCCTTGCAGAGAGCAGATAATGGAGACTTGGGTATATAAGGACTGTTCCAGAGAGCAGAGGTTGAAGATTGCAGTGCAGAAGGACTGTTGCAGAAAGCAGTTTTTGAAGACTGAGGTGCAGAATAAAAGTTACACAGAGCAGAGTTTGAAAACTGGGGTGCAGAAGAACTGAAACAGAGAGCAGAGGTTGGAGACTGAGGTTCCGAAGTAAAGTTACAGAGAGCAGAAGTTGGATACTACGGTGCAGAAGGTCTGATACAGAAAACAGTGGAGGGAGACTGGGGTGCAGAAGGAATGTTAGAGAGAGCAGAGGTTGGAGACTGCAGTACAGAAGGACTGTTACAGAGAGCAGAAGTTTCAGAACTGTGGTGCAGAAAGACTGTTGCAGATAACAGAATTTTGAGACTGGGGTGCATAAGGACCGTTGCTGAGAGCAGAGGTTGGAGACTGTTGTGTAGAAGAATTGTTAGAGAGATTAGAGTTTGGAGACTGGGGGTGCAGAAGGATCTTTCAGAGATCTGAGGTTAAGACTGGGGTGAAGAAGTACTGTTGCAGAGAGCAGAGTTTGAAGACTGGGGTGCAGAAGGATCCGTGCAGAGAGTAGGGTTGGAGACTGGGGAGCAACAGGCCTGTTACCGAGAGCAGAGGTTGGAGACTGGGGTGCAGAAGGCCTGTTACAGAGAGCAGAGATTTGAGACCGGGGTTCATAAGAACAGTTGCAGAGAGTAGACCTTGGAGACTGTGGTTTAGAAAGATCGTGTCAGAGATCAGAGTTTGGAGACTGGGGTGCAAAAGGACTCTTACAGAGGGCAAAGGCTGGAGACTGAGGTGAAGAAAGCCTGTTACAGAGAGCAGAGTTTGGAGACTGGGGTGCAGAAGTACTGTTACAGAGAGCAGAGTTTGGCGAGTGGGGTGCAGAAGGACTGCTGCAGAGAGCAGCGTTTGGAGACTTGGGTATATAAGGACTGTTGCAGAGAGCAGAGGTTGGAAATTGGGGGTGCAAAAGGACTGGTCAGAGAGCGAAGGTTGGAGACTGAGGTGCAGAAGGACTGTTCCAGAGTGGAGAGCTTTGAGACTGAGGTGCAGAAGGATCGTTGCAGAGAGCAGAGGTTGGAGACTGAGGTGCAGAAGTGTCGTTGCAGAGAGCAGAGGTTCGAGACTGGGGTGCAAAAGTATCGTGAAAGAGAGCAGAGGTTGGAGACTAGGGTGCAGAAGGACTTTTACAGAGAGCAGAGGTTGAGACTGGGTGCAATAGGAATTGGGCAAAGAGCAGAGGTTGGAGACTGAGGTGCAGAAAGACTGTTAAAGAGAGCAGAGGTTAAAGACTGGGGTGCAGAAGGACTTATAGAGAAAGCAGATGTTGGAGACTGGGGTGCATAAGAACCGTTACAGAGAGCAGAGGTTGGAGACTCCGGTACAGAAGGAGTGTTACAGATACCAGAGTTTGGAGACTGGGGTGCAAAAGCACTGTTGCTGAGAACAGATGTTGGAGACTCCGGTACAGAAGTAGTGTTACAGAGAGCACAGGTTGGAGACTGGGGTGCAGAAGGACTTTTGAAGACAACATACGTTGGAGTGTGGGGTGCAAAAGGCCTCTAAAGAGAGCAGAGGTTAGAAACTGGGGTGAAGAAAGCCTATTACAGAGAGCAGATGTTGGAGACTCGGGTGCAGAAGCACTGTTACAATGAGCAGAGTTTACAGACTGGGTTTCAGAATGGTCTTACAGAAAGCAGAGGTTGAAGTCTGAGGTACAGAAGGACTGTTACAGAAAGCAGAGGTTGGAGACTGGGGTGCAGAAAGATTGTTGCAGAGCAGAGTTTTTAGTCTGAGGTACAGAAAAACTGTTGCAGAGAGCAGATGTTGGAGACTGGGTTGCAGAAAGACTGTTAAAGCGAGCAGAGGTTGGAGACTGGTGTGCAGAAGGATCTTACAGAGAGCAGAGTTTGAAGACTGTGGTGCAGAAGGACTTATAGAGAAAGCAGAGTTCAAAGATTTGTTGCAGAAGGACCCTCACAGAGAACAGAGGTTTAAGACTGCAGTACAGAAGAACTGTTGTAGAGAACAAGGTTGGAGACTGGGGTGGAGAGGGCCTATTGCAGAGAGCAGAGGTTGGAGACTGGTGTGAAGAAGGAATGTTACAGAGAACAGAGTTTGGAAACTGGGGTGCAGTAGGATGTTACACAGAGCAAAGTTTAGAGACTTGGGTGAACAAGGATAGTTGCAGAGAGCTGAGGTTGCAGACTGGGGTGCAGAAGGATCTTTGCAGAGAGCAGATTATGGAGACTGGGGTATAGAAGGACTGTTGCAGGGATCAGATGTTTGATACTAGGGTGCAGAAGGACTTTTGCAGAGAGCAGAGGTTGGAGACCGAGGTGCAAAAGGATCATTGTAGAGAGCAGAGTTTGGAGACTGTGATGTAGAAGGACTGATACAGAGAAGAGAGGTTGGAGACTTAGGTGCAGAAGAAAAGTTACACAGAACAGAGGTTGGAGACTGGGATGCAGAGGACTGATACAGAAAGCAGAGGTGAAAGACTGGTGTGCAGAAGGACCTTTAGACAGAGCAGAGATTGGAGACTGCAGTACAGAAGGACTGTTACAGAGAGCATAGGTTGGAGACTGGGGTGCAGAAGGACTGTTACAGAGAGCAGAGTTTGTAGACTGGGGTGCAGAAGGATCTTTCCGAGAGCTGAGGTTGGGGACTATGGTGCAGAAGGACTTTTACAGAGAGCAGAGTTTGCAGACTGGGGTGCAGAAGAATTATTGCAGAGAGAATTGGTTGGAGACTGGGGAGCAAAAGGCCTGTTACAAAGAGCAGAGTTTGGAGACTGGACTGCAGAAGGCTTGTTACAGAGAGCAGAGGTTTGAGACTGGGGTGCAGGAGGACTGGTACAGAGAGCAGATTTTGGAGACTGGGATTCAGAAGTATCTCACAGAGAACAGAGTTTGGAGACTGAGGTGCAGAATGACTGTTACAGAGAGCGGAGGTTGTAGACTGGGTTGCAGAAGAATCATTGCAGAGAGAAGAGTTTTCAGACTGAGGTTCAGAGAAACTGTTGCAGATACCAGATTTTGGAGACTTGGGTGCAGAAGGACTGTTGCAGAGAGTAGACGTTGGAGACTGGGGTTCAGAAGAATTGTTGCAGAGAGCAGAGTTTGAAGACTGCGGTGCAGAAGGAGTCTTACAGAGAGCAGAGTTTGGAGAATGGGGTGAAGAATGCCTGTTACAAAAAGCAGATGTTGGAGACTGAGGTGCAGAAGGATCGTTGCAGAGAGCAGAGGTTTGAGACTAAGGTGCAGAAGGACCGTTGCAGAGAGCAACTGTTGGAGACTTAGGTGCAGAATTATGGTTACAGAGAGCAGAGTTTGGAGACTGGGTTGAAGAAGGATTGTTACAGCCAGAAGAGGTTGGGGACTGGTGTGCAAAAGGATGTTACAGAGAGTGAAGCTTGGAGACTGGGGTGCAAAACGAATGTTGCAGAGAGCAGAGGTTGGAGACTGGGGATCAGAAGGACTGTTGCAGAAAGCAGAAGTTGGAGACTAAGGTGCAGGAGGACTGTTACAGAGAGCAAAGGTTGGAGACTGGGGTGCAGAAGGACTTATAGCGAAAACAGATGTTGAAGACTGGGGTGCAGAAGGACCGTTATAAAGAGCAGAGGTAGGAGACTCCGGTACAAAAGGACTGTTACATAGAGCAGAGGTTGGAGACTGGGGTACAGAATGATTGTTTCAGAGAACAGAGGTTGGAGACTGGGGTGCAGAAAAACCGTTGCAGAGAGTGAGGTTAAAGATTGTTGTGCAGAAGGAATGTTGCAGAGAGCAGAGGTTAGAGACTGAAGTGAAGAAGGCTCGTTGCAGAGAGTAGAAGTTGAAAACTGGGGTGCAGAAGGCCTCTTACAGAGAGCAAAGGTTGGAGACTGGAGTGCAGAAGGCCTGTTACAGAGAGCAGAGTTTGCAGACTGGGTTTCAGAAGGGTTTTACCGAAAGCAGAGGTTCGAGACTGAGGTACAGAAGGACTGTTACAGAGGGCAGAGGTTGGAGACTGGGGTGCAGAAGGATTGTTGTAGAGAGCAGAGTTTTCAGACTGAGGTACAGAACAACTCTTGCAGAGAGCAGATGTTGGAGATTGGGGTGCACAAAAACTGTTGCGGCAAGAATAGGTTGAAGACTGAGGTGCAGATGGATCGTTGCAGAGAGCACAGGTTGGAGACTGGGGTGCAGAAGGACTGATACAGAAATCAAAGGTTGGAGACTGTCGTGCAGAAGGCCTGTTACAGAGAGCAGTGTTTGGAGAATGGGGTGCAGAAGGACTTTTACAGAGAGCAGAGTTTTGAGACTAGGTTGCAGAAGGATGTTAAAAAGAGCAGAATTTGGAGACTGAGGTGCAGAAGCACTGTTACAGAGAGAAGAGGTTGGAGACTGAGGTTCAGAAGGACCGTTGCAGAGAGCAGACTTGGAGACTGAGGTGCACAATGATTGATACAGAGAGCAGAGGTTGGAGACCTGGGTGCAGAAGAACTGATACAGAAAGCAGAGGTTGGAGACTCGGGTGCAGAAGGACCCTTACAGAGAGCAGAGGTTGGAGACTGCAGTACAGAAGGACTTTTACAGAGAGCAGATGTTGGAGTCTGTGGTGCAAAAGGACTGTTGGAGAGAGCAGAGGATAAAGACTGGAGTTTAGAAGTACTGTTACGAAGAGCAGAATTTGCAGACTGAGTTGCAGTAGGACTGTTACGGCGGGCAGAGTTTGGAGACTGTGGTGGAAAACGACTGATACAGAAAGCAGAGTTTGGATAGTGGGGTGCATAATGACCCTTACAAAGAACAAAGGTTGGAGACTGCAGTACAGAAGAACTGTTACAGAGAGCAGAGGTTGGAGACTGGTGTGCAGAATAACTGTTGTAGAGAACAGAGGGCGGAGCCTGGGGTGCAGAAGGATCGTTGGGGCGAGCAGATTATGGATACTGGTGTGTAGAAGGACTGTTGCAGAGAGCAGAAGTTGAAGACTGGGGTGTAGAAGGACTGTTGGAGAGAGCAGATGTTGGAAACTTGGGTGCAGAAGGATTGTTGCATAGAGAAGAGGTTGGAGACAGGGGTGCAGAAGGATAGTTAAAGAGAGCAGAGGTTGGAGACTGGGGTGAAGAAAGATCGTTGCAGAGAGCAGATGTTGGAGACTGGGGTGCAGAAGGTTCGATAAAGAGAGCAGAATTTGGAGACTATCATGCAGAAGGTCTTTTACAGAGAGCACAGGTTGAAGACTGGGATGCAGTAGGACTTTTACAGAGAACACAGGTTGAAGACTGAGGTGCAGAAAAACTGTTGTAGAGAGCAAAGTTTGGAGACTTTGGTGCAGATGGAGTGATGCAGAGAGCAGAGGATGGAGACTGAGATGCAGAAGGACCCTTACAAAGACCAAGGTTGGAGACTGCTTTACAGAAGGACTGTTACAGAGAGCAGAGGTTGGAGACAGGTGTGCAGAAGGATCTTACAGACAGCAAAGGTTGGAGACTGGTGTGCAGAAGGACTTTTGCGGAGATGAGAGGTTGGAGACTGGGGTGCAGAAGGATCTTTGAAGACAGAAGAGTTTGGAGACTGGGGTCAAAAGGCCTGTTACTGACAGCAGAGTTTGTAGCTTGGGGGGCAGAAGGCCTGTTACAGAGAGCAGTGCTTGGAGAATGGGGATGGGGTGCAGTAGGTCAGTTACAGAGAGCAGAGATTAAAGACTGGGTTGCAAAAGGATCTTACAGAAAGCAGAAGTTGGAGACTGAGGTACAGAAGAACTGTTACAGATAGCAGAGGTTGGAGCCTGAGGTGCAGAAGGATCGTTAAAGTGAGCAGAGTTTTTAAACTGAGGTGCAGAAAGACTTTTAAAGAGAGCAGAGGTTCTATACTGGGGTGCAGAAAGCCTGTTACAGAGAGCAGAGATGGGAGACTGGGGTGTAGAAGGACTGTTGCAGAGAGTAGAGGTTGGATATTGGCATCTAGAAGGACTGTTGCCGAGAGAAGAGGTTGGAGACTGGGATGGTGAAGGACTGCTGCAGTAAGTAGAGGTTGGAGACTGAGGTGCAGAATGACTGGTACAGAGAGCAGAGGTTGGAGACTGTTGTGCAGAAGGGCTGATACAGAAAGCAGAGGTTGGTGATATGGGTGCAGAAATATTGTTGCAGAGAGCTGAGGTTTAAGACTGGGGTGGAGAAGAACTCTTTTAGAGAGCAGATGTTGGAGTCTGTGGTGCAAAAGGACTGTTGGAGAGAGCAGAGATTGGAGACTTGGGTGCAGAAAGAGTATTGCAGAGAGCAGTGGTTGCAGACTGAGGTGCAGAAGGAATGTAGCAGAAAGCAGATGTTGGATCATGTGGTGCAGATGGACTGTTTCAGAGAGCAGAGTTTAGTGACTGGGGTGCAGAAAGACTGTTGCAGAGAGGAGAGGTTGCAGAGTGAGGTGAAGAAGGACTGTTATAGAGAACAGAGGTTGGAGACTCGGGTGCAGAAGGAACATTGCAGAAAGCACAGGTTGGAGACAGGGTTTCAGAAGTATCTTATAGAGACCAGAGGTTAGACACTGAGGTGCAGAAGGACTGTATAAGAGAGCAGAAGTTGGAGATTCGGGCGCAGAAAGACTGTTGCAGAGAGCAGAGTTTGGAGACTGGGGTGCAGAAGGATCGTTGTAGAGAGCAGAGTTTGGAGACTGGGGTGTAGAAGGACTGATACAGAGAAGAGAGGTTGGAGACTTAGGTGCAGAAGAAAAGTACACAGAGCAGAGGTTGGAGACTGTGGTGCAGAGGATTGATACAGAAAGCAGAGGTGAAAGACTGGGGTGCAGAAAAACCTTTAGACAGAGCAGGGATTGGAGACTGCAGTACAGAAGGAGTGTTATAGAGAGCATAGGTTGGAGACTGGGGTGCAGAAGGCCTGTTAAAGATAGCAGAGTTTGGAGACTGGATTCCAGAAGGACTGTTACAGATAGCACAATTTCGAGACTGGGTTGCAGAAGGATCTTACAGAGAGCATTTTGGAGACTGAGGTTCAGAAGGACTTTTACAGAGAGCAAAGTTTGGAAACTCGGGGGCAAAAAAATTTTTGAAGAGAGCAAAGTTTTCAGACTGAGGTGCAGAAGGCCTGTTACAGAGAGCAGATGTTGAATCCTAGGGTGCAGAAGGACTGTTACAGAGAGCAGAGTTTGGAGACTGGGGTGCAGAAGCATCGTTGCAGAGAGCACAGGTTGGAGACTGGGGTGCAGAAGGCCTGTTACAGAGAGCAGAGGTTGAAGACTGGGGTGCAGAAGGTCTGTTACAGAGAGCAGAGTTTGGAGGCTGGGGTGCAGAAGAACTGTTACAGAGAGCTGCGTTTGGACAATGGGTTTCAGAAGGATCTTACAGAGAGCAGAGGTTGGAGACTGAAGTGCAGAAGGACTTTTACAGAGAGTAGAGTGTGCAGCCTTGGGTGTAGAAGGAGTGTTACAGAGAGGAGAGTTTAAAGATTGGGGTGCAGAAGAACTGTTGCTGAGAGCAGAGGTTGGAGACTGGGGTGCAGAATGACTGTTTCAGAGAGCAGAGTTTGAAAACTGGGGTGTAGAAGGACCGTTGCAGAGAGCAGAGTGTGGAGTCTAGGTAGAAGAAGGATCGTTGCAGAGAGCAGATGTTGGAGACTGGGGTGCAGAAGGACTATTAAAGAGAGCAGAGGTTGGAGACTGAGGTGCAGAAAGATCATTTCTGAGAGCAGGGGTTTGAGACTGGGGTGAAGAAGGACTGTTACAGATTGCAGAACATGGAGACTGAGGTTCAGAAGGACTTTTACAGAGAGGAGAGTTTGGAGACTGGGGTGCAAAAGGATTCTTACAGAGAGCAGAGGATGGAGACTGGGGTGCAGAGGATCGTTGCAGAGAGCAGAGCTTGGAAAAAGAGGTGCAGAATAATCGCTACTGAGAGCAGAGTTTGGAGACTGGGGTGCAGCAGGACAGTAACAGAGAGCACAGGTTGGAGACTGCTGTGCAGAAGAAATGTTGCAGAGAGCAGAGGTTGGAGACTGGGGTGCAGAAATACTATAGCAGAGAGCAGAGGTTGGAGACTGGGATACAGAAGGACTATTGCAGAGAGCAGTTGTGTTTTTTTTTTATTTTTTTATTGTTGGTCGTTCAAAACCTTACACAGTTCTTAATACATCATATTTCACAGTTTGATTCAAGCGGGTTATGAACTCCCAACTTTACCCCGTATACAGATTGCTGTATCACATCAGTTACCCTTCCATTGATTGACATATTGCCTTTCTAGTGTCTGATGTATTCTGCTGTCAGTCCTATTCTCTACTATCCCCCCTCCCCTCCCCTCCCCTCCCCTTTTCTCTCTACCCCTTCTACTGTAAATCATTTCTTCCATTTGTATTATCTTGTCTTACCCCTCCATTACATAGTTCTTGATATATCATATTTCACATTTTGATTCAAGTGGGTTATACACTCCCATATTGCCCCTTATACAGCTTGCAGAATCACATCAGTTTCACTTCCATTGCTTTACATATTGCCATCCTAGTGTCTGTTGTATTCTGCTGCCTTTCCTATCCTCTACTATCCCCCCTCCCCTCCCCTCCCCTCCCCTCCCCTCTTCTCTCTCTACCCCCACTACTGCAATTCATTCCTCCCCCTTGTATTATTTTTCCCTTTCCCCTCACTTCCTCTTGTATGTAATTTTGTATAAACCTAAGGGTCTCGTTCCATTTCCATGCTATTTCCCATCTCTCTCCCTTTCCCTCCCACCTCTCAACCCTGTCTAATGATGGTCTTCTTCTTGTGCTCTTCTTCCCTAGTCTGTTCTTAATTACTCTCCTTATATCAAAGAAGACATTTGGCATTTGTTTTTTAGGGCTTGGCTAGCTTCGCTTAGCATAATCTGCTCTAATGCCATCCATTTCCCTCCAAATTCTATGATTTTGTCATTTCTTAATGCAGAGTAATACTCCATTGTGTATAAATGCCACATTTTTTTATCCATTCGTCTATTGAAGGGCATCTAGGTTCGTTCCACAGTCTTCCTATTGTGAATTGTGCTGCTATGAACATCGATGTAGCAGTGTCCCTGTAGCATGCTCTTTTTAGGTCTTTAGGGAATAGACCCAGAAGGGGGATAGCTGGGTCAAATGGTGGTTCCATTCCCAGCTTTCCCAGAAATCTCCATACTGCTTTCCAAATTGGCTGCACCAATTTGCAGTCCCACCAACAATGTACAAGTGTACCCTTTTCCCCACATCCTCGCCAGCACTTATTGTTGTTTGACTTCTTAATGGCTGCCAATCTTACTGGAGTGAGATGGTATCTTAGGGTGGTTTTGATTTGCATTTCTCTGACTGCTAGAGATGGTGAGCATTTTTTCATGTACTTGTTGATTGATTGTATGTCCTCCTCTGAGAAGTGTCTGTTCAAGTCCTTCGCCCATTTGTTGATGGGATTATTTGTTATCTTATTGTCTAATTTTCTGAGTTCTTTATATACTCTGGATATTAGGGCTCTATCTGAAGTGTGAGGAGTAAAGATTTGTTCCCATGATGTAGGCTCCCTATTTACCTCTCTTATTGTTTCTTTTGCTGAGAAAAAACTTTTTAGTTTGAGTAAGTCCCATTTGTTGATTCTAGATGTTAACTCTTGTGCTATGGGTGTCCTATTGAGGAATTTGGAGCCCGACCCCACAGCATGTAGGTCGTAGCCAACTTTCTCTTCTATCAGATGCCGTGTCTCTGATTTGATATCAAGCTCCTTGATCCATTTTGAGTTAACTTTTGTGCATGGCGAGAGAAAGGGATTCAATTTCATTTTGTTGCATATGGATTTCCAATTTTCCCAGCACCATTTGTTGAAGATGCTATCCTTCCTCCATTGCATGCTTTTAGCCCCTTTATCAAATATAAGAAAGTTGTAGTTTTGTGGGTTGGTTTCTGTGTCCTCTATTCTGTACCATTGGTCCACCCGCCTGTTTTGGTACCAGTACCATGCTGTTTTTGTTACTATTGCTCTGTAGTATAGTTTGAAATCTGGAATCGCTATACCACCTGATTCACACTTCCTGCTTAGTATTGTTTTTGCTATTCTGGGTCTTTTATTCTTCCATATGAATTTCATGATTGCTTTCTCCATTTCTACAAGAAATGCCGTTGGGATTTTGATTGGCATTGCATTAAACCTATAGAGAACTTTTGGTAATATCGCCATTTTGATGATGTTATTTCTGCCTATCCATGAACAGGGTATATTTTTCCATCTTCTAAGGTCTTCTTCAATTTCTCTCTTTAGGGTTCTGTAGTTTTCATTGTATAAGTCTTTCACCTC
>NW_027525480.1:0-19154 GCF_052094955.1 Ictidomys tridecemlineatus | reverse complement strand
TCATGTAAGTGATTCTCGCCAGTCTCTGCTTAGGGCTACATCAACAGCAAACAAACCATAGAGATAGAACTTGAAACTGCTTTATTGTGTCAAGTTTCAAAGAGCTAGCATAAACCGTGTTTGATTTAGAGTTCCAAATACATGTATCCCTATAGGAGGAAACAGAGTGAAACCTCAAAATGAAAACGGTTACTGCAAACGAACGGTTTAACATAGAAGAACGAAATTTGGCGATCCAAGTGGGATTGGTGTACTGATCATTACCTGAAAGTATCCTCAAGATTGGGTGAAAAAGTGTTTGCTGAGATTTCAGGCAACTCGTAGTTTTTTGGAAGCTTGGCAGGCCCTTTCCATGAAAGTGTCTCTCGCCAGTCTCTGCTTAGGGCTACATCCACAGCAAACAAACCAAGAGATATAACTTGAAACTGCTTTATTGTGTCAAGTTTGAAAGAGCTAGCACAAACCGTGTTTGATTTAGAGTTCCAAATACATGTATCCCTATAGGAGAAAACAGAGTGAAACCTCAAAATGAAACCGGTTACTGCCAACGAACGGTTTAACCTAGAAGAACGAAATTTGGCGAGCCAAGTGGGATTGGTGTACTGATCATTACCTGAAAGTTTCATCAAGATTGGGTGAAAAAGTGTTTGCTGGGATTTCAGGCAACTCGTAGTTTTTTGGAAGCTTGGCAGTCCCTTTTCATGTAAGTGATTGTTGCCAGTCTCTGCTTAGGGCTACATCAACAGCAAACAAACCATAGAGATAGAACTTGAAACTGCTTTATTGTGTCAAGTTTCAAAGAGCTAGCATAAACCGTGTTTGATTTAGAGTTCCAAATACATGTATCCCTATAGGAGGAAACAGAGTGAAACCTCAAAATGAAACCGGTTACTGCAAACGAACGGTTTAACATAGAAGAACGAAATTTGGCGATCCAAGTTGGATTGGTGTACTGATCATTACCTGAAAGTATCATCAAGATTGGGTGAAAAAGTGTTTGCTGAGATTTCAGGCAACTCGTAGTTTTTTGGAAGCTTGGCAGTCCGTTTTCATGAAAGTGATTCTCGCCAGTCTCTGCTTAGGGCTACATCAACAGCAAACAAACCATAGAGATAGAACTTGAAACTGCTTTATTGTGTCAAGTTTTAAAGAGCTAGCACAAACCGTGTTTGATTTAGACTTCCAAATACATGTATCCATATAGGAGAAAACACAGTGAAACCTCAAAATGAAACCGGTTACTGACAACGAAAGGTTTAACCTAGAAGAACGAAATTTGGCGAGCCAAGTGGGATTGGTGTACTTATCATTACCTGAAAGTTTCATCAAGATTGGGTGAAAAAGTGTGTGCTGAGATTCAAGGCAACTCGTAGTTTTTTGGAAGCTTGGCAGGCCCTTTCCATGAAAGTGATTCTCGCCAGTCTCTGCTTAGGGCTACATCAACAGCAAACAATCCATAGAGATAGAACTTGAAACTGCTTTATTGTGTCAAGTTTCAAAGAGCTAGCACAAACCGTGTTTGATTTAGAGTTCCAAATACATGTATCCCTATAGGAGAAAACAGAGTGAAACCTCAAAATGAAACCGGTTACTGCCAACGAACGGTTTAACCTAGATGAACGATATTTGGCGAGGAAAGTGGGATTGGTGTACTGATCATTACCTGAAAGTTTCATCAAGATTGGGTGAAAAAGTGTGTGCTGAGATTTCAGGCAACTCGTAGTTTTTTGGAAGCTTGGCAGGCCCTTTCCATGAAAGTGATTCTCGCCAGTCTCTGCTTAGGGCTACATCAACAGCAAACAATCCATAGAGATAGAACTTGAAACTGCTTTATTGTGTCAAGTTTCAAAGAGCTAGCACAAACCGTGTTTGATTTAGAGTTCCAAATACATGTATCCCTATAGGAGAAAACAGAGTGAAACCTCAAAATGAAACCGGTTACTGCCAACGACCGGTTTAACCTAGAAGAACGAAATTTGGCGTGCCAAGTGGGATTGGTGTACTGATCATTACCTGAAAGTTTCATCAAGATTGGGTGAAAAAGTGTTTGCTGAGATTTCTGGCAACTCGTAGTTTTTTGGAAGCTTGGCAGGCCCTTTCCATGAAAGTGATTCTCGCCAGTCTCTGCTTAGGGCTACATCAACAGCAAACAAACCATAGAGATAGAACTTGAAACTGCTTTATTGTGTCAAGTTTCAAAGAGCTAGCACAAACCGTGTTTGATTTAGACTTCCAAATACATGTATCCCTATAGGAGAAAACAGAGTGAAACCTCAAAATGAAACCGGTTACTGCCAACGAACGGTTTAACCTAGAAGAACGAAATTTGGCGAGCCAAGTGGGATTGGTGTACTGATCATTACCTGAAAGTTTCATTAAGATTGGGTGAAAAAGTGTGTGCTGAGATTTCAGGCAACTCGTAGTTTTTTGGAAGCTTGGCAGGCCCTTTCCATGAAAGTGATTCTCACCAGTCTCTGCTTAGGGCTACATCCACAGCAAACAAACCATAGAGATAGAACTGGAAACTGCTTTATTGTGTCAAGTTTCAAAGAGCTAGCACAAACCGTGTTTGATTTAGAGTTCCAAATACATGTATCCCTATAGGAGAAAACAGAGTGAAACCTCAAAATGAAACCGGTTACTGCCAACGAACGGTTTAACCTAGAAGAACGAAATTTGGCGAGCCAAGTGGGATTGGTGTACTGATCATTACCTGAAAGTTTCATCAAGATTGGGTGAAAAAGTGTTTGCTGGGATTTCAGGCAACTCGTAGTTTTTTGGAAGCTTGGCAGTCCCTTTTCATGTAAGTGATTCTCGCCAGTCTCTGCTTAGGGCTACATCAACAGCAAACAAACCATAGAGATAGAACTTGAAACTGCTTTATTGTGTCAAGTTTCAAAGAGCTAGCATAAACCGTGTTTGATTTAGAGTTCCAAATACATGTATCCCTATAGGAGGAAACAGAGTGAAACCTCAAAATGAAAACGGTTACTGCAAACGAACGGTTTAACATAGAAGAACGAAATTTGGCGATCCAAGTGGGATTGGTGTACTGATCATTACCTGAAAGTATCCTCAAGATTGGGTGAAAAAGTGTTTGCTGAGATTTCAGGCAACTCGTAGTTTTTTGGAAGCTTGGCAGGCCCTTTCCATGAAAGTGTCTCTCGCCAGTCTCTGCTTAGGGCTACATCAACAGCAAACAAACCAAGAGATATAACTTGAAACTGCTTTATTGTGTCAAGTTTGAAAGAGCTAGCACAAACCGTGTTTGATTTAGAGTTCCAAATACATGTATCCCTATAGGAGAAAACAGAGTGAAACCTCAAAATGAAACCGGTTACTGCCAACGAACGGTTTAACCTAGAAGAACGAAATTTGGCGAGCCAAGTGGGATTGGTGTACTGATCATTACCTGAAAGTTTCATCAAGATTGGGTGAAAAAGTGTTTGCTGGGATTTCAGGCAACTCGTAGTTTTTTGGAAGCTTGGCAGTCCCTTTTCATGTAAGTGATTGTTGCCAGTCTCTGCTTAGGGCTACATCAACAGCAAACAAACCATAGAGATAGAACTTGAAACTGCTTTATTGTGTCAAGTTTCAAAGAGCTAGCATAAACCGTGTTTGATTTAGAGTTCCAAATACATGTATCCCTATAGGAGGAAACAGAGTGAAACCTCAAAATGAAAACGGTTACTGCAAACGAACGGTTTAACATAGAAGAACGAAATTTGGCGATCCAAGTTGGATTGGTGTTCTGATCATTACCTGAAAGTATCATCAAGATTGGGTGAAAAAGTGTTTGCTGAGATTTCAGGCAACTCGTAGTTTTTTGGAAGCTTGGCAGTCCGTTTTCATGAAAGTGATTCTCGCCAGTCTCTGCTTAGGGCTACATCAACAGCAAACAAACCATAGAGATAGAACTTGAAACTGCTTTATTGTGTCAAGTTTCAAAGAGCTAGCACAAACCGTGTTTGATTTAGAGTTCCAAATACATGTATCCCTATAGGAGAAAACAGAGTGAAACCTCAAAATGAAAACGGTTACTGCCAACGAACGGTTTAACCTAGAAGAACGAAATTTGGCGAGCCAAGTGGGATTGGTGTACTGATCATTACCTGAAAGTTTCATCAAGATTGGGTGAAAAAGTGTTTGCTGGGATTTCAGGCAACTCGTAGTTTTTTGGAAGCTTGGCAGTCCCTTTTCATGTAAGTGATTCTCGCCAGTCTCTGCTTAGGGCTACATCAACAGCAAACAAACCATAGAGATAGAACTTGAAACTGCTTTATTGTGTCAAGTTTCAAAGAGCTAGCATAAACCGTGTTTGATTTAGAGTTCCAAATACATGTATCCCTATAGGAGGAAACAGAGTGAAACCTCAAAATGAAACCGGTTACTGCCAACGACCGGTTTAACCTAGAAGAACGAAATTTGGCGAGCCAAGTGGGATTGGTGTACTGATCATTACCTGAAAGTTTCATCAAGATTGGGTGAAAAAGTGTTTGCTGAGATTTCTGGCAACTCGTAGTTTTTTGGAAGCTTGGCAGGCCCTTTCCATGAAAGTGATTCTCGCCAGTCTCTGCTTAGGGCTACATCAACAGCAAACAAACCATAGAGATAGAACTTGAAACTGCTTTATTGTGTCAAGTTTCAAAGAGCTAGCACAAACCGTGTTTGATTTAGACTTCCAAATACATGTATCCCTATAGGAGAAAACAGAGTGAAACCTCAAAATGAAACCGGTTACTGCCAACGAACGGTTTAACCTAGAAGAACGAAATTTGGCGAGCCAAGTGGGATTGGTGTACTGATCATTACCTGAAAGTTTCATTAAGATTGGGTGAAAAAGTGTGTGCTGAGATTTCAGGCAACTCGTAGTTTTTTGGAAGCTTGGCAGGCCCTTTCCATGAAAGTGATTCTCACCAGTCTCTGCTTAGGGCTACATCCACAGCAAACAAACCATAGAGATAGAACTTGAAACTGCTTTATTGTGTCAAGTTTCAAAGAGCTAGCACAAACCGTGTTTGATTTAGAGTTCCAAATACATGTATCCCTATAGGAGAAAACAGAGTGAAACCTCAAAATGAAACCGGTTACTGCCAACGAACGGTTTAACCTAGAAGAACGAAATTTGGCGAGCCAAGTGGGATTGGTGTACTGATCATTACCTGAAAGTTTCATCAAGATTGGGTGAAAAAGTGTTTGCTGGGATTTCAGGCAAACTCGTAGTTTTTTGGAAGCTTGGCAGTCCCTTTTCATGTAAGTGATTCTCGCCAGTCTCTGCTTAGGGCTACATCAACAGCAAACAAACCATAGAGATAGAACTTGAAACTGCTTTATTGTGTCAAGTTTCAAAGAGCTAGCACAAACCGTGTTTGATTTAGAGTTCCAAATACATGTATCCCTATAGGAGGAAACAGAGTGAAACCTCAAAATGAAAACGGTTACTGCAAACGAACGGTTTAACATAGAAGAACGAAATTTGGCGATCCAAGTGGGATTGGTGTACTGATCATTACCTGAAAGTATCCTCAAGATTGGGTGAAAAAGTGTTTGCTGAGATTTCAGGCAACTCGTAGTTTTTGGAAGCTTGGCAGGCCCTTTCCATGAAAGTGTCTCTCGCCAGTCTCTGCTTAGGGCTACATCAACAGCAAACAAACCAAGAGATATAACTTGAAACTGCTTTATTGTGTCAAGTTTGAAAGAGCTAGCACAAACCGTGTTTGATTTAGAGTTCCAAATACATGTATCCCTATAGGAGAAAACAGAGTGAAACCTCAAAATGAAACCGGTTACTGCCAACGAACGGTTTAACCTAGAAGAACGAAATTTGGTGAGCCAAGTGGGATTGGTGTACTGATCATTACCTGAAAGTTTCATCAAGATTGGGTGAAAAAGTGTTTGCTGGGATTTCAGGCAACTCGTAGTTTTTTGGAAGCTTGGCAGTCCCTTTTCATGTAAGTGATTGTTGCCAGTCTCTGCTTAGGGCTACATCAACAGCAAACAAACCATAGAGATAGAACTTGAAACTGCTTTATTGTGTCAAGTTTCAAAGAGCTAGCATAAACCGTGTTTGATTTAGAGTTCCAAATACATGTATCCCTATAGGAGGAAACAGAGTGAAACCTCAAAATGAAAACGGTTACTGCAAACGAACGGTTTAACATAGAAGAACGAAATTTGGCGATCCAAGTTGGATTGGTGTTCTGATCATTACCTGAAAGTATCATCAAGATTGGGTGAAAAAGTGTTTGCTGAGATTTCAGGCAACTCGTAGTTTTTTGGAAGCTTGGCAGTCCGTTTTCATGAAAGTGATTCTCGCCAGTCTCTGCTTAGGGCTACATCAACAGCAAACAAACCATAGAGATAGAACTTGAAACTGCTTTATTGTGTCAAGTTTCAAAGAGCTAGCACAAACCGTGTTTGATTTAGAGTTCCAAATACATGTATCCCTATAGGAGAAAACAGAGTGAAACCTCAAAATGAAAACGGTTACTGCCAACGAACGGTTTAACCTAGAAGAACGAAATTTGGCGAGCCAAGTGGGATTGGTGTACTGATCATTACCTGAAAGTTTCATCAAGATTGGGTGAAAAAGTGTTTGCTGGGATTTCAGGCAACTCGTAGTTTTTTGGAAGCTTGGCAGTCCCTTTTCATGTAAGTGATTCTCGCCAGTCTCTGCTTAGGGCTACATCAACAGCAAACAAACCATAGAGATAGAACTTGAAACTGCTTTATTGTGTCAAGTTTCAAAGAGCTAGCATAAACCGTGTTTGATTTAGAGTTCCAAATACATGTATCCCTATAGGAGGAAACAGAGTGAAACCTCAAAATGAAAACGGTTACTGCAAACGAACGGTTTAACATAGAAGAACGAAATTTGGCGATCCAAGTTGGATTGGTGTACTGATCATTACCTGAAAGTATCATCAAGATTGGGTGAAAAAGTGTTTGCTGAGATTTCAGGCAACTCGTAGTTTTTTGGAAGCTTGGCAGTCCGTTTTCATGAAAGTGATTCTCGCCAGTCTCTGCTTAGGGCTACATCAACAGCAAACAAACCATAGAGATAGAACTTGAAACTGCTTTATTGTGTCAAGTTTCAAAGAGCTAGCAGAAACCGTGTTTGATTTAGAGTTCCAAATACATGTATCCCTATAGGAGAAAACAGAGTGAAACCTCAAAATGAAACCGGTTACTGCCAACGAACGGTTTAACCTAGAAGAACGAAATTTGGCGAGCCAAGTGGGATTCGTGTACTGATCATTACCTGAAAGTATCATCAAGATTGGGTGAAAAAGTGTTTGCTGAGATTTCAGGCAACTCGTAGTTTTTTGGAAGCTTGGAAGGCCCTTTCCATGAAAGTGATTCTCGCCAGTCTCTGCTTAGGGCTACATCAACAGCAAACAAACCATAGAGATAGAACTTGAAACTGCTTTATTGTGTCAAGTTTTAAAGAGCTAGCACAAACCGTGTTTGATTTAGACTTCCAAATACATGTATCCCTATAGGAGAAAACACAGTGAAACCTCAAAATGAAACCGGTTACTGACAACGAAAGGTTTAACCTAGAAGAACGAAATTTGGCGAGCCAAGTGGGATTGGTGTACTGATCATTACCTGAAAGTTTCATCAAGATTGGGTGAAAAAGTGTGTGCTGAGATTCAAGGCAACTAGTAGTTTTTTGGAAGCTTGGCAGGCCCTTTCCATGAAAGTGATTCTCGCCAGTCTCTGCTTAGGGCTACATCAACAGCAAACAATCCATAGAGATAGAACTTGAAACTGCTTTATTGTGTCAAGTTTCAAAGAGCTAGCACAAACCGTGTTTGATTTAGAGTTCCAAATACATGTATCCCTATAGGAGAAAACAGAGTGAAACCTCAAAATGAAACCGGTTACTGCCAACGAACGGTTTAACCTAGATGAACGATATTTGGCGAGGAAAGTGGGATTGGTGTACTGATCATTACCTGAAAGTTTCATCAAGATTGGGTGAAAAAGTGTGTGCTGAGATTTCAGGCAACTCGTAGTTTTTTGGAAGCTTGGCAGGCCCTTTCCATGAAAGTGATTCTCGCCAGTCTCTGCTTAGGGCTACATCAACAGCAAACAATCCATAGAGATAGAACTTGAAACTGCTTTATTGTGTCAAGTTTCAAAGACCTAGCACAAACCGTGTTTGATTTAGAGTTCCAAATACATGTATCCCTATAGGAGAAAACAGAGTGAAACCTCAAAATGAAACCGGTTACTGCCAACGACCGGTTTAACCTAGAAGAACGAAATTTGGCGAGCCAAGTGGGATTGGTGTACTGATCATTACCTGAAAGTTTCATCAAGATTGGGTGAAAAAGTGTTTGCTGAGATTTCTGGCAACTCGTAGTTTTTTGGAAGCTTGGCAGGCCCTTTCCATGAAAGTGATTCTCGCCAGTCTCTGCTTAGGGCTACATCAACAGCAAACAAACCATAGAGATAGAACTTGAAACTGCTTTATTGTGTCAAGTTTCAAAGAGCTAGCACAAACCGTGTTTGATTTAGACTTCCAAATACATGTATCCCTATAGGAGAAAACAGAGTGAAACCTCAAAATGAAACCGGTTACTGCCAACGAACGGTTTAACCTAGAAGAACGAAATTTGGCGAGCCAAGTGGGATTGGTGTACTGATCATTACCTGAAAGTTTCATTAAGATTGGGTGAAAAAGTGTGTGCTGAGATTTCAGGCAACTCGTAGTTTTTTGGAAGCTTGGCAGGCCCTTTCCATGAAAGTGATTCTCACCAGTCTCTGCTTAGGGCTACATCCACAGCAAACAAACCATAGAGATAGAACTTGAAACTGCTTTATTGTGTCAAGTTTCAAAGAGCTAGCACAAACCGTGTTTGATTTAGAGTTCCAAATACATGTATCCCTATAGGAGAAAACAGAGTGAAACCTCAAAATGAAACCGGTTACTGCCAACGAACGGTTTAATCTAGAAGAACGAAATTTGCCGAGCCAAGTGGGATTGGTGTACTGATCATTACCTGAAAGTTTCATCAAGATTGGGTGAAAAAGTGTTGGCTGAGATTTCAGGCAACTCGAAGTTTTTTGGAAGCTTGGCAGGCCCTTTCCATGAAAGTGATTCTTGCCAGTCTCTGTTTAGGGCTACATCAACAGCAAACAAACCATAGAGATAGAACTTGAAACAGCTTTATTGTGTCAAGTTTCAAAGAGCTAGCACAAACCGTGTTTGATTTAGAGTTCCAAATACATGTATCCCTATAGGAGAAAACAGAGTGAAACCTCAAAATGAAACCGGTTACTGCCAACGAACGGTTTAACCTAGAAGAACGAAATTTGGCGAGCCAAGTGGGATTGGTGTACTGATCATTACCTGAAAGTTTCATCAAGATTGGGTGAAAAAGTGTTTGCTGAGATTTCAGGCAACTCGTAGTTTTTTGGAAGCTTGGCCGTCCCTTTTCATGAAAGTGATTCTCGCCAGTCTCTGCTTAGGGCTACATCAACAGCAAACAAACCATAGAGATAGAACTTGAAACTGCTTTATTGTGTCAAGATTCAAAGAGCTAGCATAAACCGTGTTTGATTTAGAGTTCCAAATACATGTATCCCTATAGGAGGAAACAGAGTGAAACCTCAAAATGAAAACGGTTACTGCAAACGAACGGTTCTAACCTAGAAGAACGAAATTTGGCGATCCAAGTGGGATTGGTGTACTGATCATTACCTGAAAGTATCATCAAGATTGGGTGAAAAAGTGTTTGCTGTGATTTCAGGCAACTCGTAGTTTTTTGGAAGCTTGGCAGGCCCTTTCCATGAAAGTGATTCTCGCCAGTCTCTGCTTAGGGCTACATCAACAGCAAACAAACCATAGAGATAGAACTTGAAACTGCTTTATTGTGTCAAGTTTCAAAGAGCTAGCACAAACCGTGTTTGATTTAGAGTTCCAAATACATGTATCCCTATAGGAGAAAACAGAGTGAAACCTCAAAATGAAACCGGTTACTGCCAACGAATTAACCTAGAACAACGAAATTTGGCGAGCCAAGTAGGATTCGTGTACTGATCATTACCTGAAAGTATCATCAAGATTGGGTGAAAAAGTATTGGCTGAGATTTCAGGAAACTCGTAGTTTTTTGGAAGCTTGGCAGGCCCTTTCCATGAAAGTGATTCTCGCCAGTCTCTGCTTAGGGCTACATCAACAGCAACCAAACCATAGAGATAGAACTTGAAACTGCTTTATTGTGTCAAGTTTCAAAGAGCTAGCACAAACCGTGTTTGATTTAGAGTTCCAAATACATGTATCCCTATAGGAGAAAACAGAGTGAAACCTCAAAATGAAACCGGTTACTGCCAACGAACGGTTTAATCTAGAAGAACGAAATTTGGCGAGCCAAGTGGGATTGGTGTACTGATCATTACCTGAAAGTTTCATCAAGATTGGGTGAAAAAGTGTTGGCTGAGATTTCAGGCAACTCGAAGTTTTTTGGAAGCTTGGCAGGCCCTTTCCATGAAAGTGATTCTCGCCAGTCTCTGCTTAGGTCTACATCAACAGCAAACAAACCATAAAGATAGAACTTGAAACTGCTTTATTGTGTCAAGTTTCAAAGAGCTAGCACAAACCGTGTTTGATTTAGAGTTCCAAATACATGTATCCCTATAGGAGAAAACAGAGTGAAACCTCAAAATGAAACCGGTTACTGCCAACGAACGGTTTAACCTAGAAGAACGAAATTTGGCGAGCCAAGTGGGATTGGTGTACTGATCATTACCTGAAAGTTTCATCAAGATTGGGTGAAAAAGTGTTTGCTGAGATTTCAGGCAACTCGTAGTTTTTTGGAAGCTTGGCAGTCCGTTTTCATGAAAGTGATTCTCGCCAGTCTCTGCTTAGGGCTACATCAACAGCAAACAAACCATAGAGATAGAACTTGAAACTGCTTTATTGTGTCAAGTTTCAAAGAGCTAGCACAAACCGTGTTTGATTTAGAGTTCCAAATACATGTATCCCTATAGGAGAAAACAGAGTGAAACCTCAAAATGAAACCGGTTACTGCCAACGAACGGTTGAACCTAGAAGAATGAAATTTGGCGAGCCAAGTGGGATTGGTGTACTGATCATTACCTGAAAGTATCATCAAGATTGGGTGAAAAAGTGTTTGCTGAGATTTCAGGCAACTCGTAGTTTTTTGGAAGCTTGGCAGGCCCTTTCCATGAAAGTGTCTCTCGCCAGTCTCTGCTTAGGGCTACATCAACAGCAAACAAACCATAGAGATAGAACTTGAAACTGCTTTATTGTGTCAAGTTTCAAAGAGCTAGCACAAACCGTGTTTGATTTAGAGTTCCAAATACATGTATCCCTATAGGAGAAAACAGAGTGAAACCTCAAAATGAAACCGGTTACTGCCAACGAACGGTTTAACCTAGAAGAACGAAATTTGGCGAGCCAAGTGGGATTGGTGTACTGATCATTACCTGAAAGTTTCATAAAAATTGGGTGAAAAAGTGTTTGCTGAGATTTCAGGCAACTCGTAGTTTTTTGGAAGCTTGGCCGTCCCTTTTCATGAAAGTGATTCTCGCCAGTCTCTGCTTAGGGCTACATCAACAGCAAACAAACCATAGAGATAGAACTTGAAACTGCTTTATTGTGTCAAGATTCAAAGAGCTAGCATAAACCGTGTTTGATTTAGAGTTCCAAATACATGTATCCCTATAGGAGGAAACAGAGTGAAACCTCAAAATGAAAACGGTTACTGCCAACGAACGGTTCTAACCTAGAAGAACGAAATTTGGCGATCCAAGTGGGATTGGTGTACTGATCATTACCTGAAAGTATCATCAAGATTGGGTGAAAAAGTGTTTGCTGAGATTTCAGGCAACTCGTAGTTTTTTGGAAGCTTGGCAGGCCCTTTCCATGAAAGTGATTGTCGCCAGTCTCTGCTTAGGGCTACATCAACAGCAAACAAACCATAGAGATAGAACTTGAAACTGCTTTATTGTGTCAAGTTTCAAAGAGCTAGCACAAACCGTGTTTGATTTAGAGTTCCAAATACATGTATCCCTATAGGAGAAAACAGAGTGAAACCTCAAAATGAAACCGGTTACTGCCAACGAACGGTTTAACCTAGAACAACGAAATTTGGCGAGCCAAATGGGATTCGTGTACTGATCATTACCTGAAAGTATCATCAAGATTGGGTGAAAAAGTGTTTGCTGAGATTTCAGGCAACTCGTAGTTTTTTGGAAGCTTGGCAGGCCCTTTCCATGAAAGTGATTCTCGCCAGTCTCTGCTTAGGGCTACATCAACAGCAACCAAACCATAGAGATAGAACTTGAAACTGCTTTATTGTGTCAAGTTTCAAAGAGCTAGCACAAACCGTGTTTGATTTAGAGTTCCAAATACATGTATCCCTATAGGAGAAAACAGAGTGAAACCTCAAAATGAAACCGGTTACTGCCAACGAACGGTTTAATCTAGAAGAACGAAATTTGGCGAGCCAAGTGGGATTGGTGTACTGATCATTACCTGAAAGTTTCATCAAGATTGGGTGAAAAAGTGTTGGCTGAGATTTCAGGCAACTCGAAGTTTTTTGGAAGCTTGGCAGGCCCTTTCCATGAAAGTGATTCTCGCCAGTCTCTGCTTAGGGCTACATCAACAGCAAACAAACCATAAAGATAGAACTTGAAACTGCTTTATTG
This sequence comes from Ictidomys tridecemlineatus, assembly GCF_052094955.1. NCBI lineage: Eukaryota > Metazoa > Chordata > Mammalia > Rodentia > Sciuridae > Ictidomys > Ictidomys tridecemlineatus. Next base: position 6,472 of record NW_027525480.1, on the reverse strand, counting down.
TGTCAAGTTTCAAAGAGCTAGCACAAACCGTGTTTGATTTACAGTTCCAAATACATGTATCCCTATAGGAGAAAACAGAGTGAAACCTCAAAATGAAACCGGTTACTGCCAACGAACGGTTTAACCTAGAAGAACGAAATTTGGCGAGCCAAGTGGGATTGGTGTACTGATCATTACCTGAAAGTTTCATCAAGATTGGGTGAAAAAGTGTTTGCTGAGATTTCAGGCAACTCGTAGTTTTTTGGAAGCTTGGTAGTCCGTTTTCATGAAAGTGATTCTCGCAAGTCTCTGCTTAGGGCTACATCAACAGCGAACAAACCATAGAGATAGAACTTGAAACTGCTTTATTGTGTAAAGTTTCAAAGAGCTAGCACAAACCGTGTTTGATTTAGAGTTCCAAATACATGTATCCCTATAGGAGAAAACAGAGTGAAACCTCAAAATGAAACCGGTTACTGCCAACGAACGGTTTAACCTAGAACAACGAAATTTGGCGAGCCAAGTGGGATTGGTGTACTGATCATTACCTGAAAGTATCATCAAGATTGGGTGAAAAAGTGTTTGCTGAGATTTCAGGCAACTCGTAGTTTTTTGGAAGCTTGGCAGGCCCTTTCCATGAAAGTGTCTCTCGCCAGTCTCTGCTTAGGGCTACATCAACAGCAAACAAACCATAGAGATAGAACTTGAAACTGCTTTATTGTGTCAAGTTTCAAAGAGCTAGCACAAACCGTGTTTGATTTAGAGTTCCAAATACATGTATCCCTATAGGAGAAAACAGAGTGAAACCTCAAAATGAAACCGGTTACTGCCAACGAACGGTTTAACCTAGAAGAACCAAATTTGGCGAGCCAAGTGGGATTGGTGTACTGATCATTACCTGAAAGTTTCATAAAGATTGGGTGAAAAAGTGTTTGCTGAGATTTCAGATTTCAGCAACTCGTAGTTTTTTGGAAGCTTGGCAGGCCCTTTCCATGAAAGTGATTCTCGCCAGTCTCTACTTAGGGCTACATCAACAGCAAACAAACCATAGAGATAGAACTTGAAACTTCTTTATTGTGTCAAGTTTCAAAGAGCTAGCACAAACCGTGTTTGATTTAGAGTTCCAAATACATGTATACCTATAGGAGAAAACAGAGTGAAACCTCAAAATGAAACCGGTTACTGCCAACGAACGGTTTAACCTAGAAGAACGAAATTTGGCGAGCCAAGTGGGATTGGTGTACTGATTATTACCTGAAAGTATCATCAAGATTGGGTGAAAAAGTGTTTGCTGAGATTTCAGGCAACTCGTAGTTTTTTGGAAGCTTGGCAGGCCCTTTCCATGAAAGTGATTCTCGCCAGTCTCTACTTAGGGCTATATCAACAGCAAACAAACCATAGAGATAGAACTTGAAACTGCTTTATTGTGTCAAGTTTCAAAGAGCTAGCACAAACCGTGTTTGATTTAGAGTTCCAAATACATGTATCCCTATAGTAGAAAACAGAGTGAAACCTCAAAATGAAACCGGTTACTGCCAACGAACGGTTTAATCTAGAAGAACGAAATTTGGCGAGCCAAGTGGGATTGGTGTACTGATCATTACCTGAAAGTTTCATCAAGATTGGGTGAAAAAGTGTTTGCTGAGATTTCAGGCAATTCGAAGATTTTTGGAAGCTTGGCATGCCCTTTTCATGAAAGTGATTCTCGCCAGTCTCTGCTTAGGGCTACATCAACAGCAAACAAACCATAGAGATAGAACTTGAAACTGCTTTATTGTGTCAAGTTTCAAAGAGCTAGCATAAACCGTGTTTGATTTAGAGTTCCAAATACATGTATCCCTATAGGAGGAAACAGAGTGAAACCTCAAAATGAAAACGGTTACTGCAAACGAACGGTTCTAACCTAGAAGAACGAAATTTGGCGATCCAAGTGGGATTGGTGTACTGATCATTACCTGAAATTTTCATCAAGATTGGGTGAAAAAGTGTTTGCTGAGATTTCAGGCAACTCGTAGTTTTTTGGAAGCTTGGCAGTCCGTTTTCATGAAAGTGATTCTCGCCAGTCTCTGCTTAGGGCTACATCAACAGCAAACAAACCATAGAGATAGAACTTGAAACTGCTTTATTGTGTCAAGTTTCAAAGAGCTAGCACAAACCGTGTTTGATTTAGAGTTCCAAATACATGTATTTCTATAAAAGAAAACAGAGTGAAACCTCAAAATGAAACCGGTTACTGCCAACGAACGGTTTAACCTAGAAGAACGAAATTTGGCGAGCCAAGTGGGATTGGTGTACTGATCATTACCTGAAAGTTTCATCAAGATTGGGTGAAAAAGTGTTTGCTGGGATTTCAGGCAACTCGTAGTTTTTTGGAAGCTTGGCAGTCCCTTTTCATGTAAGTGATTCTCGCCAGTCTCTGCTTAGGGCTACATCAACAGCAAACAAACCATAGAGATAGAACTTGAAACTGCTTTATTGTGTCAAGTTTCAAAGAGCTAGCACAAACCGTGTTTGATTTAGAGTTCCAAATACATGTATTTCTATAAAAGAAAACAGAGTGAAACCTCAAAATGAAACCGGTTACTGCCAACGAACGGTTTAACCTAGAAGAACGAAATTTGGCGAGCCACGTGGGATTGGTGTACTGATCATTACCTGAAAGTTTCATCAAGATTGGGTGAAAAAGTGTTTGCTGGGATTTCAGGCAACTCGTAGTTTTTTGGAAGCTTGGCAGTCCCTTTTCATGTAAGTGATTCTCGCCAGTCTCTGCTTAGGGCTACATCAACAGCAAACAAACCATAGAGATAGAACTTGAAACTGCTTTATTGTGTCAAGTTTCAAAGAGCTAGCATAAACCGTGTTTGATTTAGAGTTCCAAATACATGTATCCCTATAGGAGGAAACAGAGTGAAACCTCAAAATGAAAACGGTTACTGCAAACGAACGGTTTAACATAGAAGAACGAAATTTGGCGAGCTAAGTGGGATTGGTGTTCTGATCATTACCTGAAAGTATCATCAAGATTGGGTGAAAAAATGTTTGCTGAGATTTCAGGCAACTCGTAGTTTTTTGGAAGCTTGGCAGTCCGTTTTCATGAAAGTGATTCTCGCCAGTCTCTGCTTAGGGCTACATCAACAGCAAACAAACCATAGAGATAGAACTTGAAACTGCTTTATTGTGTCAAGTTTCAAAGAGCTAGCACAAACCGTGTTTGATTTAGAGTTCCAAATACATGTATCCCTATAGGAGAAAACAGAGTGAAACCTCAAAATGAAACCGGTTACTGCCAACGAACGGTTTAACCAAGAAGAACGAAATTTGGCGAGCCAAGTGGGATTGGTGTACTGATCATTACCTGAAAGTTTCATCAAGATTGGGTGAAAAAGTGTTTGCTGGGATTTCAGGCAACTTGTAGTTTTTTGGAAGCTTGGCAGTCCCTTTTCATGTAAGTGATTGTCGCCAGTCTCTGCTTAGGGCTACATCAACAGCAAACAAACCATAGAGATAGAACTTGAAACTGCTTTATTGTGTCAAGTTTCAAAGAGCTAGCATAAACCGTGTTTGATTTAGTGTTCCAAATACATGTATCCCTATAGGAGGAAACAGAGTGAAACCTCAAAATGAAAACGGTTACTGCAAACGAACGGTTTAACATAGAAGAACGAAATTTGGCGATCCAAGTTGGATTGGTGTTCTGATCATTACCTGAAAGTATCATCAAGATTGGGTGAAAAAATGTTTGCTGAGATTTCAGGCAACTCGTAGTTTTTTGGAAGCTTGGCAGTCCGTTTTCATGAAAGTGATTCTAGCCAGTCTCTGCTTAGGGCTACATCAACAGCAAACAAACCATAGAGATAGAACTTGAAACTGCTTTATTGTGTCAAGTTTCAAAGAGCTAGCACAAACCGTGTTTGATTTAGAGTTCCAAATACATGTATCCCTATAGGAGAAAACAGAGTGAAACCTCAAAATGAAACCGGTTACTGCCAACGAAAGGTTTAACCTAGAAGAACGAAATTTGGCGAGCCAAGTGGGATTGGTGTACTGATCATTACCTGAAAGTTTCATCAAGATTGGGTGAAAAAGTGTTTGCTGGGATTTCAGGCAACTCGTAGTTTTTTGGAAGCTTGGCAGTCCCTTTTCATGTAAGTGATTCTCGCCAGTCTCTGCTTAGGGCTACATCAACAGCAAACAAACCATAGAGATAGAACTTGAAACTGCTTTATTGTGTCAAGTTTCAAAGAGCTAGCACAAACCGTGTTTGATTTAGAGTTCCAAATACATGTATTTCTATAAAAGAAAACAGAGTGAAACCTCAAAATGAAACCGGTTACTGCCAACGAACGGTTTAACCTAGAAGAACGAAATTTGGCGAGCCACGTGGGATTGGTGTACTGATCATTACCTGAAAGTTTCATCAAGATTGGGTGAAAAAGTGTTTGCTGGGATTTCAGGCAACTCGTAGTTTTTTGGAAGCTTGGCAGTCCCTTTTCATGTAAGTGATTCTCGCCAGTCTCTGCTTAGGGCTACATCAACAGCAATCAAACCATAGAGATAGAACTTGAAACTGCTTTATTGTGTCAAGTTTCAAAGAGCTAGCATAAACCGTGTTTGATTTAGAGTTCCAAATACATGTATCCCTATAGGAGGAAACAGAGTGAAACCTCAAAATGAAAACGGTTACTGCAAACGAACGGTTTAACATAGAAGAACGAAATTTGGCGAGCTAAGTGGGATTGGTGTTCTGATCATTACCTGAAAGTATCATCAAGATTGGGTGAAAAAATGTTTGCTGAGATTTCAGGCAACTCGTAGTTTTTTGGAAGCTTGGCAGTCCGTTTTCATGAAAGTGATTCTCGCCAGTCTCTGCTTAGGGCTACATCAACAGCAAACAAACCATAGAGATAGAACTTGAAACTGCTTTATTGTGTCAAGTTTCAAAGAGCTAGCACAAACCGTGTTTGATTTAGAGTTCCAAATACATGTATCCCTATAGGAGAAAACAGAGTGAAACCTCAAAATGAAACCGGTTACTGCCAACGAACGGTTTAACCAAGAAGAACGAAATTTGGCGAGCCAAGTGGGATTGGTGTACTGATCATTACCTGAAAGTTTCATCAAGATTGGGTGAAAAAGTGTTTGCTGGGATTTCAGGCAACTCGTAGTTTTTTGGAAGCTTGGCAGTCCCTTTTCATGTAAGTGATTGTCGCCAGTCTCTGCTTAGGGCTACATCAACAGCAAACAAACCATAGAGATAGAACTTGAAACTGCTTTATTGTGTCAAGTTTCAAAGAGCTAGCATAAACCGTGTTTGATTTAGTGTTCCAAATACATGTATCCCTATAGGAGGAAACAGAGTGAAACCTCAAAATGAAAACGGTTACTGCAAACGAACGGTTTAACATAGAAGAACGAAATTTGGCGATCCAAGTTGGATTGGTGTTCTGATCATTACCTGAAAGTATCATCAAGATTGGGTGAAAAAATGTTTGCTGAGATTTCAGGCAACTCGTAGTTTTTTGGAAGCTTGGCAGTCCGTTTTCATGAAAGTGATTCTAGCCAGTCTCTGCTTAGGGCTACATCAACAGCAAACAAACCATAGAGATAGAACTTGAAACTGCTTTATTGTGTCAAGTTTCAAAGAGCTAGCACAAACCGTGTTTGATTTAGAGTTCCAAATACATGTATCCCTATAGGAGAAAACAGAGTGAAACCTCAAAATGAAACCGGTTACTGCCAACGAAAGGTTTAACCTAGAAGAACGAAATTTGGCGAGCCAAGTGGGATTGGTGTACTGATCATTACCTGAAAGTTTCATCAAGATTGGGTGAAAAAGTGTTTGCTGGGATTTCAGGCAACTCGTAGTTTTTTGGAAGCTTGGCAGTCCCTTTTCATGAAAGTGATTCTCGCCAGTCTCTGCTTAGGGCTACATCAACAGCAAACAAACCATAGAGATAGAACTTGAAACTGCTTTATTGTGTCAAGTTTCAAAGAGCTAGCACAAACCGTGTTTGATTTAGAGTTCCAAATACATGTATCCCTATAGGAGAAAACAGAGTGAAACCTCAAAATGAAACCGGTTACTGCCAACGAACGGTTTAACCTAGAAGAACGAAATTTGGCGAGCCAAGTGGGATTGGTGTACTGATCATTACCTGAAAGTTTCATCAAGATTGGGTGAAAAAGTGTTTGCTGGGATTTCAGGCAACTCGTAGTTTTTTGGAAGCTTGGCAGTCTCTTTTCATGTAAGTGATTCTCGCCAGTCTCTGCTTAGGGCTACATCAACAGCAAACAATCCATAGAGATAGAACTTGAAACTGCTTTATTGTGTCAAGTTTCAAAGAGCTAGCACAAACCGTGTTTGATTTAGAGTTCCAAATACATGTATCCCTATAGGAGAAAACAGAGTGAAACCTCAAAATGAAACCGGTTACTGCCAACGAACGGTTTAATCTAGAAGAACGAAATTTGGCGAGCCAAGTGGGATTGGTGT
>NW_027525479.1:0-19158 GCF_052094955.1 Ictidomys tridecemlineatus | reverse complement strand
GTCTGAGGCTCAGAAGAACTGTTACAGAGAGCAAAGTTTGGAAACACGGGTGCAGAAGGATTTTTGCAGAGAGCCAGGTTTTCAGACTGAAGTGCAGAAGTACTGTTTCAGAGAGCAGATGTTGGATCCTGGGGTGCAGAAGGACTGTTGCAGAGATCAGAGTTTGGAGACTAAGGTGAAGTAGGATCATTGCAGAGAGCAGAGTTTGGAGACTAGGGTGCAGATGGATCATTGCTGGAAGCAGAAGTTGGAGAGTGGGGTGCAAAAGGCCTGCTACAGAGAGCAGAGTTTGGAGACTGGCGTGCAGAAGGCCTCTTACAGAGAGGAGAGATTGGAGACTGGGTTGCAGAAGGACTGATATAGAGAGCAGAGTTTGGAGACTGTGTTCCAGAAGGATCTTACAGAGAGCAGAGGTTGGAGACTGAGGTGCAGGTGGACTGTTACAGAGAGCAGTGCTTGGAGACTGGGGTGCAGAAGGATCGTGCAGAGAGCAGAGGTGTAAGACTGAGGTGCAGATAGACTGTTATAGAGAGCAGACTTTGGAGACTGAGGTGCAGAAGGATAGATAAAGAGAGCAGAGGTTTGTGACTGGGTTTTAGAAGGATCCTACAGAGAGCAGATTTTGGAGACTGGGGTGCAGAAGGACTTTTGCAGAGAGAAGAGGTTGGAGACTTGGGTCTAGAAGGATCGTTGCAGAGAGCAGAGTTTGGAGCCTGGGGTTCAAAGGACTGTTGCAGAGAGCCGAGGTTGGAAACTAAGGTGTAGAAGGACTGTTGCAGAAAGCAGATGTTGGAGACTGGAGTGCAGATGGACTGTTGCAGAGAGCAGAGTTTGAAGACTGAGGTGTAGAAGGACTGTTACAAAGAGCAGATTTTGGAGACTGGCGTGCAGAAGGACTGTTACAGAGAGCATAGGATGGATACTAGGGTTTAGATGGATCTTACAGAGAGCAGAGGTTGAAGACTGGGGTGCAAATGAACTGTTGCAGAGAGCAGAGAGTGGACACTGGAGTGCAGAAGGACTGTTACAGAGACCAGAGTTTGGAGACTGGGGTGCAGAAGGATTTTACAAAGAGCAGAGGTTTGAGACTTGGGTGCAGACAAACTGTTGCAAGGAGCAGAGGTTTGACACTGCAGTGCAGAAGGATGGTTGCAGAGAGAAGTGTTTGGAGACTGGGATGTAGAAGGCCTGTTACAGAGAGCAGAATTTGGAGACTGCGGTACAGAAGGACTGTTACAGAGAGCAGAGGTTGGATACTGGGTTTCAGATGGACTGTTAGGAAAGACAGAGTTTGGAGACTGGGGTGCCGCAGGACCCTCGCAGAAAGAAGAGGTTAGAGACTGCGATGGAGAAGGAATGTTAGAGAGAGCAGATTTTGTAAACTGGAGTGCAGAAAGATCTTACAGAGAGCAGAGGGTGGAGAATGTGGTGCAGAAGGACTGTTGCAGAGAGTAGAGTTTGGAGACTAGGGTCCAGAGGATCATTGCAGAGAGCAGATTTTGGAGACTGGGGTGCAGAAACACTGGTGGAGAGAGCAGAGGTTGGATACTGGGGTGCAGAAGGATTGTTGCAGAGAGCAGAGGTTGGAGACTGGAGTGCAGAAGGACTGTTGCAGAGAGCAGAGATTGGAGACTGAGGTGCAGAAAAACTCTAAGAAAGAGCAGAAGTTGGATACTGGGGTGCAGAAGGACTGATACAGAAAGCAGAGATTGGAGTCTGGGGTGCAGAAAGACTGTTACAGAGAGCAGAGGTTGGAGACTTCAGTACAGAAAGACTTTTGCATAGAGCAGTGTTTGGAGACTGTGGTGCTGAAGGACTGTTACATAGAGCAGAGGTTGGATACTGAGATGCAGAAGTCCTGTTACATAGAGCAGAGGTTGGAGACTGTGGTGCAGATGGATCGTTGCACAAAGGAGACTTGGGGATAGGGGTGAAGAAGGATGTTACAGAGAGTAGAAGTTTGAGACTGAGGTGCAGAAGGACTGTTGCAAAGATGAGAGGTTGGAGACTGGGGTGCAGTAAGATAATTGCTGAGAGCAGAGGTTGGAGACTGGGGTGCAGAAGGCATGCTACAGAGAGCAGAGTTTGGATACTGGCATGCAGAAGACCTATTACAGAGAGGAGATATTGGAAACTTGGGTGCAGAAGGACTGTTATAGAGAGCAGAGTTTGGAAACTGGGTTGCTGAAGGATCTTACAGAGAGCAGAAGTTGGCGACTGAGGTGCAGAAGGACTGTTACAGAGAGCAGAGGATGGAGACTGAGGTGTAGAAGGACTGTTACAGAGAGCAGAGTTTGGAGACTCAGGTGCAGAAGAACTGTTACAGAAAGCAGAGTTTGGAAATTGGGGTGCAGAAGGACCGTTACAGAGAGTAGAGGTCTTAGACTGCTGTATAGGACTGTTACCGAGAGCAGAAGTTGGAGACTGGGTTGCAGAAGGACTCTTACATAGAGCACAGGTTGGAGACTGAGGTCCAGAAGGATAGATACAGAGAACAGAGGTTGGAGACTTGGGATCACACAGACTGATACAGAAAGCAGAGTTTGGAGACTGGGGTGTAGAAGGAGCGTTAAAAGAGCAGAGTTTGGAGACTGTGGTACAGAAGGACTGTTACAGAGAGCAGATCTTGGAAACGGGGGAGCAGAAGGACTATTTCAGAGGACAGAGGTTGAAGACTCGGGTCGAGAAGGAATGTTACAGAGAACAGAGTTTGGAAACTGGAGTGCAGAAAAATCTTGCAAAGAGAAGAGGTTGGAGACTGTGTTGCAGAAGGACTGTTGCAGAGAGCAGACATTGTAGACTGGGGTGCAGAAGGACTGTTCCAGAGAGCAGATGTTGAAGACTGGGGTGCAGAAGGACTGTTACACAGAGCAGAGGTTGGAGACTGAGGTACAGAAGGACTGTTACAGAGAGCATAGTTTGGAGACTGGGGTGCAGAAGGACTGTTACAGAGAGCAGAGTTTGGAGACTGGGGTTCAGATGATCTTACAGAGAGCAGAGTTTGGAGATTGGGGTGCAAAGGACAGTTGCAGAGAGCAGAATCTGAAGACTGGGGTGGAGAAAAATTGTTGCAGAGAGAAGAGGTTGGAGACTGGGGTGCAGTAGGCCTGTTACAGAGAGCAGAGTTTGGAGACTGGGTGGCAGAAAACCTGGTACAGAGAGCAGAGGTTGGAGACTGTTGTGCAGAAGGACTGTTACAGAGTGCAGAGTTTAAAGACTGGGTTGCAGAAGGATCTTACAGAGAGCAGAGTTTGGAGACCGAGGTGCAGAAGGACTGTTACAGAGAGCAGAGGTAGGAGACTGGAATGAAGAACGGTCGTTTCAGAGAGCAGAGTTTTCAGACTGAGGTATAGAAAAACTGTTGCAGAGAGCAGATATTGGAGACTGGAGTGCAGAAGAACTGTTGCAGAGAGCAGATGGTGGAAACTGGGGTGCAGAAGGACTGATAAAGAAAGCAGAGGTTGGAGACTGGGGTGCAGAACGACCCTTACAGAGAGCAGACTTTGGAAACTGCAATACAGGAGGACTTTTACAGAGAAAAGAGGTTGGAGACTGGGGTGGAGAAGAAGTGTTTCAGAGTGCACATGTTGGATACTGGTGTGCAGAAGAACTGTTGCAGAGAGCAGAGTTTGAAGACTGTGGTTCAGAAGAACTGTTGCAGTAAGCAGAGGTTGGAGACTGAGGTGCAGAAAGAATGTTACAGAGAGCAAAGTTTGGAGACTGGGGTGCAGAATTACTGATAAAGAAGCAGAGGTTGAGTCTGGGGTGCAGAAGGAACGTTACAGAGAGCAGAATTTGGAGACTGTGGTTCAGGACTGTTGCAGAGAGCAGAGTTTAGAGAATGGGGTGCAGAAGAACTGTTATAAAGAGCAGAGGTTAGAGAATGCGGTGCAGAATTAAGGTTGCAGATTTCAGAGGTTTGAGTCAGATGTGCAGAAGGACTGTTACAGAGAGCAGAGTTTGGAAACCGTGTTGCAGAAGGACTGATACAGAAAGCAGAGGTTTGAGACTCTGGTGCAGAAGGACCTTTACAGAGAGCAGAGGTTGGAGATTGTGGTATAAAAGGACTGTTACAGAGAGAAGAGGTTGCAGACTGGTGTGCAGAAGGACTGTTGCAGAAAGCACAGGTTGGAGACTGAGTGCAGAAAAATAGATACAGAGAGCAGAGGTTGGAGACTGGGATTCAGAAAGACTGATTCAAAAATCAGAGGTTGGAGACTGGGTTGCAGAAGGACCCTTACAGAGAGCAGAGTTTGGAGACTGCGGTACATAATGACTGTTACAGAGAGCAGAGGTTGAAGACTGTGGTGCAGAAGGACTGTTACAGAAAGCAGAGGTTGGAGACTGGAGTGCAGAAGGATCGTTGCAGACAGCATAGTTTCCAGACTGAGGCGCAGAAGGACTGTGGCAGAGAGCAGATGTTGGAGACTTGGGTGCAGTAAGATTGTTGCAGAGAGCAGATGTTGGAGACTGGGGTGCAGAAGAACTGTTACAAAGAGCAGATGTTGGAGACTGGGGTGAAGAAGGACTGTTGCAGGGAGCAGGTGTTGGAGACTTGGGTTCAGAAGGACTGTTGCACAGAGCAGAATTTGGAGACTGAGGTGCAAAAAGGCTGTTTCAGATAGCAGAGGTTGGAGACTGAGGTACAGAAGGAGTGATGCAGAAAGCAGAGTTTGGAGACTTGGGTGCAGAAGGACCGTTACAGAGAGCAGTGTTTTGAGACTGCAATACAGAAGGACTGTAGCATAGAGAAGAGGTCGGAGAATGGAGTGGAGAAGAACTGCTTCAGAGTGCAGATTTTGGAGATTGGGGTGCAGAAGAACTGTTGAATAGAGCAGAGTTTGGTGACTGTTGTGCAGAAGAACTGTTGCAGATCACAGAAGTTGGAGACTGAGTTGCAGAAAGAATGTTACAGAGTGCAAAAGTTGGAGACTGGGGTGCAGAATTACTAATAAAAAAGCAGATGTTGAAGACTGGGGTGCAGAAGGACCGTTACAGAGAGCAAAGGTGGGAGGCTGCAGCACAGAAGGACTGTTACATAGAGCAGAGTTTGGAGACTAGGGTACAGAAGGACTGTTGCAGAGAGCAGATGTTGTAGACTGTGGTTCAAAAGAACTGTAGTAGAGAGCAGAGGGTAGAGAATGGGGTGCAGAAGAAATTTTGCAGAGAGCAAAGGTTGGAAACAGTGGTGCAGGAGGACTGATTCAGAAAGCAGTGGTTTGAGAATGGGGTACAGAAGGACTGTTGCAGAGAGCAGATGTTGAAGACTGCGGTACAGAAAGACTGTTATAGAGAGCAGATGTTGTTAGACTGGGGAGCTGAAGAACTGTTGCAGAGAACAGAGTTTGGAGACTGGGGTGCAGCAGGACCAGTGCAGAATCCAAAGGTTGTAGACTGTGGTGGAAAAAGAATGTTACAGAGAGCAGAGTTTGAAAAATGGAATGCGGAAGGATTTTACCGAAAGTTTGGAGACAGGGGTGCAGAAGGACTGTTGAGGAGACCAGAGGTTAGAGACTGAGGTGCAAAAAAACTGTTACAGAGAGTAGAGTTTGGAGATTGGGGTTCACAAGGCCTTTTACAGACAGCAGTGTTTGGAATCTGGGGTCCAGAATAACTGTCACAGAGAGCAGAGTTTTTAGACAAGTTTGCAGAAGGATATTAGAGAGAGCAGAGATTGTAGACCTAGGTGCAGCAGGAATGTTACAGAAAACAGAGGTTGGAGACTGGGGTGCAGAAGGCCTGTTACGGAGAGGAGAGTTGGGAAAAGGGGTGCAGAAGGACTGTTAGATAGGGCAGAGTTGGGAGACTGGGTTGCAGAAGGATCTTACAGACAGCAGAGGTTGGAGTCTGGGGTGCAGAAGGATTGTTGCAGAGAGAAAAATTCACAGACTGAGGTGAAGAAGGATTGTTGAAGAGAGCAGATGTTGGAGACTGGGGTGCAGAAGGATCGTTACAGAGAGCAGAAGTTGGAGAATGGGGTGCAGAAGGACTGCTACAGAGAGCAGAGTTTGGAGACTGGGATGCAGAAGGCCTGTTACGGAGAGCAGAGTTTTACGACTGGGGTGCAAAAGACTGTTACAGAGCGCAGAGTTTGGAGACTGGGTTGCAGAAGGATCTTCCAGAGAGCAGAGGTTTGAGACTGAGGTGCAGAAGGACTGTTTCAGAGAGCAGATGTTGGAGACTGAAGTACAGAAGGACTGTTGCAGAGAGCAGAGGTTGGAGACTAGGGTACACAAGTACTTTTTCAGAGAGCAGAGGTTGGAGACTGTTGTTCAGAATGTCTGTTGTAGAGAGCAGAAGTTGGAGAATGGGGTGCAGAAGGACTTTTGCAGAGAGCAGAGGTTGGAGAGTGAGGTGCAGAAGGACGGATAAAGAAAGCAGAGGTTCGAGACTGACGTGCAAAAGGACCTTTACAGAGAGCAGAGTTTGGAGACTGTTGTACAGAAGGACTATTACAGAGACAAGAGTTTGGAGACTGGGGAGCAGAAAAACTGTTACAGAAAGAAGTGGTTGTAAATTGGGGTGCAAAAGGACCGTAAGAAAGACCAGAGTTTGGAGACTTTGGTATAGAAAAACTGTAACAGAGAGCAGAGGTTGGAGACTGAGGTGCAGAAGGATAGATACAGAGAGCAGAGGTTTGAGACTGGGGTTCAGGAGGACTTACACAGAAAGCAGAGTTTGGAGACTGGGTTGCAGAATGACCATTCCGGAGAGCAGAGGTTGGAGACTGTGGTACAGAAGGACTATTACAGAGAACAGATGTTGCAGACTGGGGAGCAGAAGGACTGTTGCAGAGGACAAAGGTTGGAGACTGGGGTGTTTCAGGACATTTGCAAAAAGCAGAGGTTAAAGAATGGGGTGGAGAAGGAATGTTACAGAGAGCAGAGTTTGGATACTGGGGTACAGAATGATCTTACAGAGAGCAGAGCTCGGATACTTTGGTGCAGAAGGACTGTTGAAAAGAGCAGAGGTTGGAGACTGGGGTGGAGAAGGACTGTTGCAGAGAGCAGAGGTTGGAGACTGGGGTGCAGAAGGACTGTCACAGAGAGCAGAGTTTGGAGACTGAAGTGCAGAAGGACTGGTACGGATAGCAGAGGTTGGAGACTGACGTGCAGAAGTCTTGTTACATAGAGCAGAAGTTAGAGACTGAGGGGCAGAAGGATTGTTATAGAGAGCAGAGTTTGCAGCCTGGGGTGCAGAAGGACTGTTGCAGAGAGAAGAGGTTGGAGACTGGGGTGCAGAAGGACTGTTGCAGAGAACAGAGTTTGGAGACTGAGGTGCAGAAGGACTGTTGCAGAGAGAAGAGGTTGGATACTGAGGTGCAGAAAGACTCTTAGAGAGAGCATAATTTAGAGACTGGGGTGCAGAAGGCCTAATACAGTAAGCAGAGATTGGAGTCTGGACTGCAGAAAACCGTTTACAGAGAGCAGAGTTTGAAGACTGCAGTATAGAAGGACTGTTGCAGAAAGCAGAGTTTGGAGACTGAGGTGCAGAAGGATAGATACAGGGAACAGAGGTTGGAGACTGAAGTTCAGAAAGACTGATACAGAAAGCAGAGTTTAGAGACTGGGGAGTAGAAGGACTGTTACAGAAATTAGAGTTTGGAGACTCAGGTGCAGAACGACTGTTACAGGAAGCAGAATTGTGAAATTGGGGTGAAGAAGTACTTTTACAGAGAGCAGATGTTGGGGACTGGGATAAAGAAGAATCATTGCAGAGAGAAGAGTTTGGAGACTGTTTTGCAGAAGGACTGTTAGAGAGAGCAGAGTTTAAAGACTTGGTTTCAAAAGGATCTTACCGAGAGCAAAGCTGGGAGACTGAGGTGCAGAAGGACTGTTAGAGCGAGAAGAGGTAGGAGATTGAGGTGCAGAATTACTGTTACAGAGAGCAAAGGTTGGATACAGGGGTGCAGAAGCATCTTACAGAGAGCAGAATTTGGAGACTGAGGTGCAGAAGGACTGTTGCAGAGATCAGAGGTTGGAGAGTTGGGTGCAGTTGGATCATTGCAGAGAGCTGACGTTTGAGACTGAGGTGCAGAAGGATAGTTGCAGAGAGCAGATTTTGGAGACTGGCGTGCAGAAGGCCTGCTACAGAGAGAAGAGTTTAGAGACTGGCTTGCAGAAGGCCTGTTACGGAGAGGAGAGGTTTGAAACTAAGGTTCAGGTGGACTGTTACAGAGAGCAGTGTTTAGAGACTGGGGTGCAGAAGGATCGTGCAGAGAGCCGAGGTTTGAGACTGAGGTGCAAGTGGACTGTTACAGAGAGCAGAGGTTGGAGGCTGACATATAGAAGGACTGTTACATAGAGGAGAGTTTGGAGACTCAGGTGCAGAAGGACTGTTATACAGAGCAGTGTTTGGTGAATGGGTTCCTGAAGGATCTTACCAAGAGCAGAGGTTGGAGACTGAGGTGCAGGTTTACTGTTACAGAGAGCAGAGGTTTGAGACTGAGGTGTAGAAGGACTGTTACAGAGAGGAGAGTTTGGAGACTCAGGTGCAGACGGACTGTTACAGAAAGCAGAGTTTCTAAATTGGGCTGCAAAAAGACCATTACAGAGAGCAGAGGTTGGAGACTGCGGTATAGGTCTGTTACCGAGAGCAGAGGTTGGAGACTGGAGTGCAGAAAGACTCTTACATAGAGCACAAGTTGGAGACTGAGGTGAAGAAGAATAGATACAGAGAACAGAGGTTGGAGACTGGGGTTCAGACAGACTGATACAGATAGCAGAGATGGAGACTGGGGTGTAGAAGGATCGTTACAAAGAGCAGAGGTTAGAGACTGCGGCACAGAAAGACTGTTACAGAGAGCAGATCTTGGAGTTTGGGGAGCAGAAAATCTGTTGCAGAGAGCAGAAGTTGGAGACTGGGGTGGAGAAGGAATGTTACAGAGAGCAGAGTTGGGAAACTGGAGTGCAGAAAGATCTTACAGAGAGCAGAGTTAGGAGACTGTGGTGCACAAGGACTGTTGCAAAGAGCAGGCATTGGAGACTGGGTTCCAGAAGAATCTTTCAAGAGGGCAATTTTAGAAACTGGGGTGCATAAAGACTGTTACACAGAGCAGAGTTTCGTTATTGAGGTGCAGAAGGACTGTTACAAAGAGCATAGTTTGGAGACTTGGTTGCAGAAGG
The DNA here is from genome assembly GCF_052094955.1 of Ictidomys tridecemlineatus. Lineage (NCBI taxonomy): Eukaryota > Metazoa > Chordata > Mammalia > Rodentia > Sciuridae > Ictidomys > Ictidomys tridecemlineatus. The sequence goes on along the minus strand of NW_027525479.1, from coordinate 10,033 downwards.
ACTGTTACAGAGAGTAGAGTTTGGAGACTAAGGTTCAGATTGATCTTACATAGAGCAGAGTTTGGAGACTGGGGTTCAAAAGGACTGTTGCAGAGACAAGATGTTGGAGACTGGGGTGGAGAAGAATCGTTGCAGAGAGCCGAGGTTGGAGACTGCGGTGCAGAAGAATCGTTGCAGAGAGCAGATTTTGGAGAGTGGGATGCAGAAGGCCTGCTACAGGGATAAGAGTTTGGAGACTGGCCTACAGAAGGCCTGTTACAGAGAGAAGAGGTGGGAGACTGGGGTGGATAAAGACAGTTATAGAGAGCAGAGTTTAGAGACTGGGTTGCTGAAGGTTCTTACAGAGCGTAGAGGTTGGAGACTGAGGTGCAGGTGGACTGTTACAGAGAGCAGTGTTTGGAGACTGGGTTGCAGAAGTTTCGTGAAGAGAGCAGAGGTGTCACACTGAGGTTCAGTAGGACTGTTACAGAGAACAGAGGTTGGAGACTGAGGTGCAGAACAAATGTACCCAGAGCACAGTTTGGATACTGGTGTGCAGAAGCACTGTTGCCAAGACCAGAAGTTTGAGACTGTCGTGGAGGAGGACCATTGCAGAGAGCAGAGGTTGGAGACTGCGGTGGAGAAGGAATGTTACAGAGAGCAGAGTTTGGAAACTGGGGTGTAGAAGGATCGTACAGAGAGAAGAGTTAGGAGACTGGGGTTCAGAAGGAATGTTGCAGAGAGCAGAGGTTGAAGACTGAGGTGCAGAAGGACTGTTACAGAAAGCAGAATTTAGAGATTGTGATGCACAGGGATCCTTGCAGAGATCAGAGTTTTCAGACTTATGTACACAAGGACTGTTGCAGAGACCAGATGTTGGGGACTGGGGTGCAGAAGGATCGTTGCAGAGAGCAGAGGCTAGAGACTGGGTTGAAATATGACCATTTCAGAGGTCAGAGTTTGGGAACTGAGGTGCAGAAAGATTGTTACAGAGAACAGAAGTTGATACTGGCTTGCAGAAGGACTGTTGCAGAGAGCAGAGTTTGGAGACAGGGTCACAAAAGGATCATACTCAGAGCAGAGGTTGGAGACTGAGGAGGAACAAGACTGTTATAGAGAGCAGAGTTTGGAGACTGGGGTGCAGAAGGATCTTTGCAGAGAACCAACTTTTCAGACTGAGGTGCAGAAGGACTGTTGGAGATTAAGAGGTTGGAGACTGGGGTGCAGAATGATCTTTGCAGAGAGCAGAGGTTTGAGACTGGGGTGCAGAAGGACTGTTACAGAGAACAGAGGTTGGAGACTGCGGTGCAGAAGGCCTGTTATAGAGAGCAGAGTTTGGTGAAAGGATGCACAACGATTGTTACAGAGGGCAGACTTTGGAGACTGGGTTGCAGAAGAATCTTACAGAGTGCAGAAGTTGGAGACTGAGGTGCAGAAGGACTGTTACAGAAAGCAGAGTTTAGAGACTGTGGTTCACAAGGATCCTTGCAGAGATCAGAGTTTTCATACTGATGTACACAAGGACTGTTACAGAGAGCAGATGTTGGAGACTGGGGTGCAGAAGGACTGTTACAGGGAGTAGAGGTTGAAGACTGAGGTGCAATATGATCGTAGCAGAGAACAGCGTTTTAAGACTGAGGTACAGAAGCACTGTTGCAGAGACCACAGGTTGGAGACTGGGGCGCACAAGGACTGTTGCAGAGAGCAGTGCTTTGAGACTAGGGTGCGGAAGTCTTTTTATAGAGAACAGACTTTGGAGACTGGGGTGCAGAAGGCCTGTTACGGAGAGGAGAGTTGGGACAAGGAGTGCAGAAGAACTGTTAGAGAGGGCAGAGTTGGGAGACTGCGTTGCAGAAGGATCTTACAGAGAGCAGATGTTGGAGACTGAGGTGTAGAATGATTGTTGCAGAGAGAAGAGTTTGAAGACTGGGGTTCAGAAGGCCTGTTACAGAGAGCAGGATTTGGAGACTGGGGTGCAGAAGGCCTGTTAAATAGAGCAGAGGTTGAAGACTAGAATGCAGAAGGACTGTTATAGAAAGCAAAGATGGGAGACTGGGTGGCAGAAGTATCTTACAGAAAGCATAGTTTGGAGACTGAGGTGCAGGAGGACTGTTACAGAGAGCAGTGGTTGGAGACTGGGGTTCAGATGGATCGTGTAGAGAGAAGAGGTTTCAGACTGAGGTGTAGATCGACTGTTACAGAGAGCATAGTTTGGAGACTGAGGTGTAGAAGGACTGTTACAGGGAGCAAATTTTGGAGACTGTGTTGCACAAATATCTTACAAGGATCTTACATAGAGCAGAGTTTGGAGACTGAGGTGAAGATCTTACATAGAGCAGAGTTTGGAGACTGTTAGAGAGAGCAGATGTTGAAGTCTGGGGTGCAGAAGGATTGTTGCAGAAAGCAAAATTTTCAGATTGAGGTTCAGAAAGACTTTTACAGAGAGAAGATGTTGGAGACTGGGTGCACAAGGTTCGTTGCAGAGAGCAGAAGTTGTAGACTGCAGTACAGAAGGACTGTTGCAGACAGCAGAGGTTGGAGACTAGGGTACAAAATAACTTTTTCAGATAGCAGATGTTGGATACTGTTCTTCAGAAGGACTGTTGGAGAGAGCAGAAGTTGGGGAATGGGTTGCAGAAGGACTTTTGCAGAGAGCAGAGGTTGGAGATTTAGGTTCAGATGGACGGACAAAGAAAGCAGAGGTTGGAGACTGGCGTGCAAAAGGACCTTTACAGAGAGCAGAGTTTGGAGACTGCGGTACAGAGGGACTGTTACAGAGAGCAGATTTTGTAGACTGGGGAGCATAAGGAGTGTTGCAGAGTACAGAGTTTAGAGACTGGGGTGCAGCAGGACCGTTGCAGAAAACAGAGGTTGGAGACTGGCATGGAGAAGGAATATTACAGAGAGCAGAGTTTGGAAACTGGGGTCAGAAGGATCATTCAGAGAGCAGAAGTTGGAGACTAAGGTGCAAAAGGATCATTGCAGAGAGAAGAGTTTGGACACTGGAGTTCAGAAGGACTGTTGCAGAGAGCAGATTTTGGAGACTTAAGTTCAGAAGAACTGTTTAGAGAGTAGATGTTAGAGACTGGCGTGCAGAAAGACTCTTGCAGAGAGCAGAGGTTGAAGATTGAGGTGGAGAAGGACTGTTACCCAGAACAGAGTTTGGAAACTGGGGTGCAGAAGGACTGCTGGAGAGAACAGAGGTTTAAGCCTGAGGTACAGAAGGATCATTGCAGAGAGCAGAGGTGGAGATTTGGCTGCAGAAGGACTGTTACACACAGCACATGTTGCAGACTGGGGTGCAGAAGGAATTTTTCAGACAGAAGAGGTTGGAGACAGGGGTGAATAAGAACTGTTGCAGATAGCAGAGTTTGGATATGAGGTGCAGAAGGACTGTTACAGAGAGCAGAGGTTTTAGACTGGGGTGCAGAAGGACTGATACAGAAAGCAGAGGTTGGAGACTTAGGTGCAGAAGGACTGTTGAAAAGAGCAGAGGATGGAGACTGGGGTGCAGAAGGCCTGTTACAGATATCTCAGCTTGGAAACTGGTGTGCAGAAGGATATTATAAAGAGCAGAGTTTGTAGACTGCAGTGTAGAAGGACTTAAAGAGAGCAGTTGTTGGAGAGTGAGGTGCAGAGGGACTGTTACAGAGAGTAGATGTTGGAGACTGAGGCACAGAAAGATTGTTACAGAGAGCAGAGTTTGAAGACTGGGGTGCAGAAGGACTGTTTCAGATACCAGAGTTTGGAGACTGGGGTGTACAAGGACTGTTGCAGAAACCAGAAGTTGAAATCTGGGGTGCTGAAGGACTGTTGCAGAGAGCAGATGTAGAAGACTGAGCTGTAGAAGGACTGTTACAAAGAGCAGAGGTTTGCGACTTGTGTGCAGAAAAAATGATACAGAGAGCAGAGTTTCGAGAATGGGGTACAGAAGGCCTGTTACAGAGAGCAGAGGTTAGAGACTGGGGTGCAGAAGGGCTCTTAGAGAGAGTAGAGTTTGGAGACTGGGTTGCAGAAGGATCTTACATAGAGAAGAGTTTGGAGACTGAGGTGCAGATGGACTGTTACGGAGAGCAGAGTTTGGAGTCTGGGGTGCTGAAGGATCGTTGAAGACAGCAGAGTTTCCGGACTGAGGTGCAGAAGGACTGTTGCAGAGATCAGATGTTGGAGTCTTGGGTGAAGAAAGACTGTTGCAGAGACCAGATGTTGGAGGCTGGGATGCAGAAGGATCTTTGCAGAGAGCAGAGGTTGGACACTGGGGTGCAGAAGAACTGTTACACAGAGCAGAGGTTGAAGACTGAGGTGAAGAAGGACTGTTACAGAGAGCAGATATGGGAGACAGGGGTGCAGAACTGATACAGAGCAGAAGTTGGAGACTGAGGTACAGAAGAACTGTTACAGAGAGCAGAGGTTGGAGACTCGGGTGCAGAATGATTATTGCAGAGAGCAGAGTTTTCAGATTTAGGTACAGAAGAACTGTTGCAGAGAGCAGCTTTTAATAATTGGTTTGCACATAGACTGTTGCAGCGAGTAGAGGCTGGAGACTGGGGTGCAGAGGGATCGTTGCAGAGAGCAGAGTTTGGAGACTGGTGTGAAGAAGAACTGATACAGAGAGCAGAGTTTGAAAACTGGGGTGCAGAAGGTCTTTTACAGAGAACCGAGTTTTGAGAGTGGGTTGCAGAAAGATCTTACATAGAGCAGAGGTTGGAGACTGAGGTGTAGAAGCACTGTAACAGAGAGTAGATGTTGGAGACTCAGGTGCAGAAGGACCATTGCAGAGAGCAGAGGTTGTAGACAGAGGTCTACAAAAGGATTGTTAGAGAGAGCAGAGGTTGGAGACTGGGGTCTAGAAGGACTGTAGCAGAGAGCAAAGGTTTGAGACTAAGGTGCAGAGGGACAGTTACACAGAGCACAGGTTGAAGACTGGGGTGCAGAAAGACTGATACAGAAAGCAGAGGTTGGAGACTCGGGTGTAGAAGTACCCTTACAGAAGAGCAGATGTTGGAGAATGCAGTAGAGAAGGACTGTTATGGAGAGCAGAGGTTGGAGACTGGGGTTCAAAAGGATTGTTGCAGAGTGCAGAGGATAGAGACTGGGGTGCAGTAGGACTGTTGCAGAGAGCAGAGGTTGCAGACTGACTTGCAGAAGGACTGTTACAGAGGGAAGAGTTTTGAGACTGTGGTGAAAAATGACAGATACAGTTTGAAGACTGGGGTGTAGAAGGACTGTTGCAGAGACCAGAGTTTGGAGACTGGGTTGGAGAAGGACTGTTGCAGACAGCAGATGTTGGAAACTGAGGTGCAGAAGGAATGTTGCAGAGAGCAGAAATTAGAGACTGGGGTGAATATGGACTATTGCAGAGAGCAGAGTTTGCAGACTGAGGTGCAGAATTCCTGATACAGACAGCAGAGTTTCGAGAATGTAGTGAAAAAGGACTGATACAGAAAACAGAGGTTGAAGAATGTGGTGCAGAAGAACCCTTACAGAGAACAGAGTTTGGAGACTACAGTACAGAAGGACTGTTACAGAGAGCAGAGGTTTTAGACTGGGGTGAAGAATAACTATTGTAGCGACCAGAATTTGAAGACTGGGGTGCAGAAGGACCATTGCAGAAAGCAGAGGTTGAAGACTGTGTTTCAGAAGGATCTGACAGAGAGAAGAGTTTGGACACTGAGGTGCATAAGGACTGTTGCAGTGTGCAGAGGTTGGAGATTGGGGCGCAGTAGGACTGTTGGAGAGAAAAGAGGTTGGAGTTTTAGGTACAGAAGTACTGTTACAGAGAGCAAAGGTTGGAGACTGGGGTGCAGAATGACTGATACATAACACAGAGTTTGGAGACTCGGGTGCAGAAGGACCGTTACAGAGAGCAAAGGTTAGAGACTGCGTTGGAGAAGGACTCTGTTACAGAGTACAGAGGTTGAAGATTGCGGTACAGAAGAACTGCTGTTGAGAACAAGGTATGAGACTCGGGTGCAGAGGGACCATTGCAGAGAGCAGTGGTTGGAGACTGCAGTACAGAAGGACTGTTACAAAGAGCAGAATTTGGAGACTGGGGTGGAGAAGAACTGTTGCAGAGAGCAGAGATTGCAGAGTGAGGTGCAGAAGGGCTTTTACAGAGAGCAGAGTTTGGAGACTGTGGTGCAAAAGGACTAATAGAGAAAGCAGAGGTTTTAGAATGGGATGAAGAAGGACCCTTACAGACAACAGAGGTTGAAGACTGTGGTACAAAAGAAGTGTTTTTGAGAACAAGGTTGGAGACAGGGGTGCAGAGGGACCATTGCAGAGAGCAGAGGTTGGAGACGTGGGTGCAGAAGGAAGGTTACAGAGAGCAGAGTTTGGAGACTTGGGTGCAGAAGGACTCATAATGAGAGCAGAGTTTGGAAACTGAGGTGCAGAAGGAAAGTTACAGAGAGCAGAGCTTGGAGACTGGGGTGCAGAAGGACTGATACTGAAAGCACAGGTGGGAGACTGGGGTCAAGAAGGACCGTTACAGAGAGCAGAGGTATGAGACTGCAGTACAGAAGGACTGTAACAGAGAGCAGATTTTGAAGACTGTGGTACAGAAGGGCTGTTGCAGAGAACAGAAGTTGGAGACTGGGGTGCATAAGGACCGTTGCTAAGAGCAGAGGTTGAAGACTGATGTGCAGAAGGATTGTTACAGAGAGTAGAGTTTGGAGACTTGGGTGCAGAAGGATCTTTCAGAGAGCTGAGGTTGGGGACTGTTGTACAGAAGCACTGTTGCAGAGAGCAGAGTTTAGAGACTTGGGTGCAGAAAGATCATTGCAGAGAGAAGAGGTTGGAGTCTCTAGTTTAGAAGGATCGTTGCAGAGAGCAGAGGTTGGAGACAGAGGTGCAGAAGGACTGTTACAGAGAGCAGAATTTGGATACTGGGGTGCAAGACTGATACAGAAATCAGATGTTGGAGCCTGGGGTGCAGAGAACAGAGGTTGAAGACAGGGGTGCAGAAGGATCATGGAAGAGAGCAGAGTTTTCAAACTGAGGTGCAGAAGGACAAATTCAGAGAGCAGATGTTGAAGACTGGGGTGCAGAGGGGCTGTTGCAGAGAGTAGAGGTTGGAGACTTGTGTGCAGAAGGACTGTTTCAGAGAGGAGATGTTGGAGACTTGGGTGCAGAAACCCTATTACAGAGAGCAGAGTTTGGAGAAGGGGTGAAGAAGAACCGTTGCACAGAGCAGATGTTGTAGATTTGGATGCAGAAGGCCTGTTAAAGAGAGAAAAGGTTGAAGACTGGGGTGCACAAGGAGAAATGCAGAGATCAGAATTTGGAGACTGAGGTGCAGCAGGACTGTTGAGGAGCAGAGGTTGGAGACTTGGGTGTAGAAAGACTGTTGCAGAGAGCAGAGGTTGTAGATTGGGATGCAGAAGGACTGTTGCAAAGAGCAGAATTTCAAGACTAAAGTTCATAAGTGCTGTTACAGTGAGCCGAGTTTGGAGACTTGAGTAGAGAAGGACTGATACAGAAAGCAGTGGTTGGTGTCTGGGGTGTAAGAGGACAGTTACAGTGATCAGAGGTTTGATACTGCAATACAGAATGACTGTTACACAGAGCAGACGTTGGAGAGTGGGGTGCAGAAGAACAGTTACAGAGAGCACAGTTTTGAGACTGAGGTGAAGAAAAAATGTTGCAGAGAGCAGAGTTTGGAGACTGGGGTGCAGAAGGACTTTTGCAGAGAGCTGAGGTTTGAGCCTGAGGTGCAGAAGGAAAGTTGCAGAGAGCAGAGTTTTGAGAATGCGCAACATTAGGACTTTTACAGAGAGTAGAGTTTGGAGACTGGGGTGCAGAAGGAATGTCACAGAGAGTAGAGTTTGGAAACTGGGTTGCAGAAGAATCTTATAGAGACCAGAGGTTGGAGCCTGTGGTGCAGAAGGACTGATGCAGAGAGCAGACGTTGGAGACTGGGGTGAAGAAGGATCACTGCAGAGAGTAGAGGTTGGAGACTTTGGGGTAGAATGACTGTTGCAGAGAGCAGAGGTCTGAGACTGGGGTGCAGAAGGACTGTTGAAGAGAGCAGAGGTTGGAGACTGAGGTGCAGAAGGACTGTTACAGAGAGCAGAAATTGGAAACTGGGGTGCAGAAGAACTGGTACAGAAACCAGAGTATGGAGACTGGGTTGCAGAAGGACCTTTAAAGAGAGCAGAGGTTGGAGTCTGGGGTGCAGAAGGACTTTTGCAAAGAGCAGAAGTTCGAAACTGTGGTGGAGAAGGAATGTTGTAGAGAGCAGATGGTGGAGACTGAGGTGCAGAAAAACTGGTACAGAGAGCAGAGGTTGAAGCCTGGGGTGCAAAAGGACTGATAAAGAAAGCAGATTTTGGAGACTGGGTTGCAGAAGGACCGTTATAGTGAGAAGAGTTTGGAAACTGCAGTACAGAAGGACTGTTTCAGAGAGTAGAGGTTGGAGACTAGGGTGGAGAAGGACTGTTGGAGAGATCAGATATTGGGAACTTGGGTGCAGAAGGACTGTTGCAGAGAGAAGGTTGGAAACTCGGTTGCAGAAGAACTGTTGCAAGGAGGAGAGGTTCGAGATTGGCGTGCAGAGACTGTTGCAGAGAGCAGATGTTGGAGACTAGGGTGGAGAAAGACTTTTGCAGAGAGAAGAATTTGGAGACTGAGGTGCAAAGGACTGTTACATAGAGCAGAGGTTAGATCCTTGAGTGCAGAAGGACTGATACAGAAAGCAGAGTTTGGAGACTGCGGTGCAGAAGGACCGTTACAGAGAGTAGAGGTTGGAGACTGGGGTGCAGAATAACTTTCATAGAGAACAGAGTTTGGAGACTGGGGTGCACAAGGACCATTGCAGAAAGAAGAGTTTGGAGACTGGGTTTCAAAAGGATCTTACAGAGAGAAGAGGTTGGAGTCTGAGGTGCAGAATGAAAGTTACAGATAGCGGGGGTTGGAGACTGGGGTTCAGAAAAACTGATAGAGAAAGCAGAGTTTGGAGAATCGGGTGCAGAAGGATCATTACAGAGAGCAGAGGTTTGAGACTGCAGTACAGAAGGTCTGTTGCAGAGAGCATATTTTTGAGACTGGGTTGAAGAAGGAGTGTTGAAGAGAGCATGGTTGAAGACTGGGGTTCAGAAGGGCTGTTGCAGAGAGAAGAGGTTGCAGAGTTAGGTGGAGAAGGACTATAACTGAGAGCAAAGTTTAAAGACTGTACTGCAGAAGGACTGATACAGAAAGAAGAGGTTGGAGACTGGGGTGAAGAAGGACCCTTACAGAGAACAGAGGTTGAAGACTGTGGTGCAGAAGAACTGTTTTGGAGAACAGAGTTTGGAGACTGGGGTGCAGAAGGAACGTTGCACATTGCAGAAGTTTGAGATCTGGGTGTAGAAGGCCTGTTAAAGAGAGAAAAGGTTGGAGACTGGGGTGCACAAGGGCTGTTACAGTGAGCAGAGTTTGGAGACTGGGTAGTAGAAGGATCTTACAGAGAGCAGAGGTTTGAGACTGACGTGCAGAGGGAGTGTTACATAGAACAGAGTTTGGAGGCTGGGGTGCAGAAGGATCGTTGCAGAGAGCAGAGTATTCAGACTGAGGTGCAGAAGGACTATTGCAGACAGCTAATGTTCGAGACTGGGGTGCAGAAAGACTGTTGCTGAGAGAAGAGTTTGGAGACTTGGGTGCAGAATGATCGTTCCAGAGAGCAGAGATTGTAGACTGGGGTGCAGAACGCTTGTTACAGATTGCAGAATTTGGAGAAGGGTGCAGTAGGACTGTTGTAGAGAATTTGGGGATTGGGTTGCAGACGAATCTTACAGACAGCAGAGGTTTGAGTCTGAGGTGCAGAAAAACTGTTACAGAGAGTAGAGGTTGGAGACTGAGTTGCAGAAAGACCAATGCAGAGAGCAGAGTTTGGAGACAAAGGTACAGAAAGACTGTTGAAGAGCATAGGTTGGAGACTTGGGTGTAGAAGGACTGTTGCAGAGAGCAGAGGTTGTAGATTGGGGCTCATTGAAACTGTTGCAGAGAGCAGAATTTGAAGACTGAGGTTCTTAAGGACTGTTACAAAGAGCAGAATTTGGAGACTTGAGTGCAGAAG
>NW_027525478.1:0-19168 GCF_052094955.1 Ictidomys tridecemlineatus | reverse complement strand
AAGCTCGCCAACCCCTTTCCATGAAAGTGAATTTCGCCAGTCTCTGCTTAGGGCTACATCAACAGCAAACAAAGCATAGAGATAGAACTTGAAACTGCTCTATTGCGTCAAGTTTCAAAGAGCTAGCACAAACCGTGTTTGATTTAGAGTTCCAAATACATGTATCCCTATAAGAAAACAGAGTGAAACCTAAAAATGAAAACGGTTACTGCAAACGAACGGTTTAACCTAGATGAACGAAATTTGGTGAGCCAAGTTGTTTTGGTGTACTGATCATTACCTGAAAGAATCATCAAGATTGGGTGAAAAAATGTTTGCTGAGATTTCAGGCAACTCGTTGTTTTTAGGAAGTTTGGCAACCCCTTTCCATGAAAGTGATTTTCGCCAGTCTCTGCTTATTGCTACATCAACAGCAAACAAACCGTAGAGATAGAACATGAAACTGCTTTATTGTGTCAAGTTTCAAAGAGCTAGCAAGATCCATGTTTGAGTTAGAGTTCCAAATACATGTATCCCTATAGGAGAAAACAGAGTGAAACCTAAAAATGAAAACGGTTACTGCAAACGAACGGTTTAACCTAGAAGAACGAAATTTGGTGAGCCAAGTGGTTTTGGTGTACTGATCATTACCTGAAAGAATCATCAAGATTGGGTGAAAAAATGTTTGCTGAGATTTCAGGGAACTCGTAGTTTTTTGGAAGCTTGGCAACCCCTTTCCATGAAAGTGATTTTCGCCAGTCTCTTCTTAGGGCTACATCAACAACAAACAAACCATAGAGATAGAACTTGAAACTGCTTTATTGTGTCAAGTTTCAAAGAGCTAGCACAAACCGTGTTTGATTTAGAGTTCCAAATACATGTATCCCTATAGGAGAAAACAGAGTGAAACCAAAAAATAAAAAAGGTTAGTGCAAACGAACGGTTTAACCTAGAAAAACGAAATTTGGTGAGCCAAGTGGTTTTGTGTACTGATCATTACCTGAAACAATCATCAATATTGGGTGAAAAAATGTTTGCTGAAATTTTAGGCAACTCCTACTTTTTTGGAAGCAGGGCAACCCCTTTAAATGAAAGTCATTTTCGCCACTCTCTGCTTAGGGCTACATCAACAGCAAACAAACCATAGAGATAGAACTTGAAACTGCTTTATTGTGTCAAGTTTCAAAGAGATAGCACAAACCATGTTTGATTTAGAGATCCAAATACATGTATCCCTTGAGGAGAAAACGGAGTGAAACCTAAAAATGAAAACGGTTACTACAAACGAACGGTTTAACCTAGAAGAACGAAATTTGGTGAGCCAAGTGGTTTTGGTGTACTGATCATTACCTGAAAGAATCATCAAGATTGGGTGAAAAAATGTTTGCTGAGATTTCAGGCAACTCGTAGTTTTTTGGAAGCTTGGCAACCACTTTAAATGAAAGTGATTTTCGCCAGTCTCTGCTTAGGGCTACATCAACAGCAAACAAACCATAGAGATAGAACTTGAAACTGCTTTATTGTGTCAAGTTTCAAAGAGATAGCACAAACCGTGTTTGATTTAGAGTTCCAAATACATGTATCCCTTGAGGAGAAAACAGAGTGAAACCTAAAAATGTAAACGGTTACTGCAAACGAACGGTTTAACCTACAAGAACGAAATTTGGTGAGCCAAGTGGTTTTGGTGTACTGATCATTACCTGAAAGAATCATCAAGATTGGGTGAAAAAATGTTTGCTGAGATTTCAGGCAACTCGTAGTTCTTTGGAAGCTTGGCAACCCCTTTCCATGAAAGTGATTTTCGCCAGTCTCTGCTTAGGACTACATCAACAGCAAACAAACCATAGAGATAGAACTTGAAACTGCTTTATTGTGTCAAGTTTCAAAGAGCTAGCACAAACCGTGTTTGATTTAGAGTTCCAAATACATATATCCCGATAGGAGAAAACAGAGTGAAACCTAAAAATGAAAACGGTTACTGCAAACGAACGGTTTAACCTAGAAAAACGAAATTTGGTGAGCCAAGTGGTTTTGGTGTACTGATCATTACCTGAAAGAATCATCAATATTGGGTGAAAAAATGTTTGCTGAGATTTTAGGCAACTCCTAGTTTTTTGAAAGCATGGCAACCCCTTTAAATTAAAGTGATTTTCACCAGTCTCTGCTTAGGGCTACATCAACAGCAAACAAACCATAGAGATAGAACTTGAAACTGCTTTATTGTGTCAAGTTTCAAAGAGCTAGCACAAACCGTGTATCATTTAGAGTTCCAAATACATGTATCCCTATAGGAGAAAACAGAATGAAACCTAAAAATGAAAACGGTTACTGCAAACGAACGGTTTAACCTAGAAGAACGAAATTTGGTGAGCCAAGTGGTTTTAGTGTACTGATCATTACCTGAAAGAATCATCAAGATTGGGTGAAAAAATGTTTGCTGAGATTTCAGGCAACTCGTATTTTTTTGGAAGCTTGGTAACCCCTTTCCATGAAAGTGATTTTCGCCAGTCTCTGCTTAGGGCTACATCAACAGCAAACAATCCATAGAGTTAGAACTTGAAACTGCTTTATTGTGTCAAGATTCAAAGAGCTAGCACAAACCGTATTTGATTTAGAGTTCCAAATACATGTATCCCTATAGGAGAAAACAGAGTGAAACCTAAAAATGGAAACGGTTACTGCAAACAAACGGTTTAACGTAGAAGAACGAAATTTTGTGAGCCAAGTGGTTTTGGTGTACTGATCATTACCTGAAAGAATCATCAAGATTGGGTGAAAAAATGTTTGCTGAGATTTCAGGAAACTCGTAGTTTTTTGGTAGCTTGGCATCCCCTTTCCATGAAAGTGATTTTCGCCAGTCTCTGCTTAGGGCTACATCAACAGCAAACAAACCATAGAGATAGAACTTGAAACTGCTTTATTGTGTCAAGTTTCAAAGAGCTAGCACAAACCGTGTTTGATTTAGAGTTCCAAATACTTGTATCCCTATAGGAGAAAACAGAGTGAAACCTTAAAATAAAAACGGTTACTGCAAACGAACGGTTTAACCTTGAAGAACGAAACTTGGTGAGCCAAGGGGTTTTGGTGTACTGATCATTACCTGAAAGAATCATCAAGATTGGGTGAAAAAATGTTTGCTGAGATTTCAGGCAACTCGTAGTTTTTTGGAAGCTTGGCAACCCCTTTCCATGAAATTGATTTTCGCCAGTCTCTGCTTAGGGCTACATGAACAGGAAACAAACCATAGAGATAGAACTTGAAACTGCTTTATTGTGTCAAGTTTCAAAGAGCTAGAACAAACCGAGTTTCATTTAGAGTTTCGAATACATGTATTCCTATAGGAGCAAACAGAGTGAAACCTAAAAATGAAAACGGTTACTGCAAACAAACGGTTTAACCTAAAAGTATGAAATTTGGTGAGCCAAGTGGTTTTGGTGTACTGATTATTACCTGAAAGAATCATCAAGATTGGGTAAAAAAATATTTGCTGAGATTTCAGGCAACTCGTAGTTTTTTGGAAGCTCGCCAACCCCTTTCCATGAAAGTGAATTTCGCCAGTCTCTGCTTAGGGCTACATCAACAGCAAACAAATCATAGAGATAGAACTTCAAACTGCTTTATTGTGTCAAGTTTCAAAGAGTTAGCACAAACCGTGTTTGATTTAGAGTTCCAAATACATGTATCCCTATAGGAGAAAACATAGTGAAACCTAAAAATGAAAACGGTTACTGCAAACGAACGGTTTAACCTAGATGAACGAAATTTGGTGAGCCAAGTTGTTTTGGTGTACTGATCATTACCTGAAAGAATCATCAAGATTGGGTGAAAAAATGTTTGCTGAGATTTCAGGCAACTCGTAGTTTTTTGGAAGTTTGGCAACCCCTTTCCATGAAAGTGATTGTCGCCAGTCTCTGGTTATTGCTACATCAACAGCAAACAAATCATAGAGATAGAACTTCAAACTGCTTTATTGTGTCAAGTTTCAAAGAGTTAGCACAAACCGTGTTTGATTTAGAGTTCCAAATACATGTATCCCTATAGGAGAAAACATAGTGAAACCTAAAAATGAAAACGGTTACTGCAAACGAACGGTTTAACCTAGAAGAACGAAATTAGGTGAGTCAAGTGGTTTTGTTGCACTGATAATTAACTGAAAGAATCATCAAGATTGGGTGAAAAAATGTTTGCTGAGATTTCAGGCAACTCGTAGTTTTTTGGAAGCTTGGCAACCCCTTTCCATGAAAGTGATTTTCGCCAGTCTTTGCTTAGGGCTACATCAACAGCAAACAAACCATAGAGATAGAACTTGAAACTGTTTTATTGTGTCAAGTTTCAAAGAGCTAGCACAAACCGTGTTTGATTTAGAGTTCCAAATACATGGATCCTTATAAGACAAAACAGAGTGAAACCTAAAAATAAAAACGGTTACTGCAAACAAACGGTTTAACCTAGAAGAACGAAATTTGGTGAGCCAAGTGGTTTTGGTGTACTGATCATTACCTGAAAGAATCATCAAGATTGGGTGAAAAAATGTTTGCTGAGATTTCAGGCAACTTTTAGTTTTTTGGAAGCTCGGCAACCCCTTTCCATGAAAGTGATTTTCGCCAGTCTCTGCTTTGGGCTACATCAACAGCAAACAATGCATAGAGATAGAACTTGAAACTGCTCTATTGTGTCAAGTTTCAAAGAGCTAGCACAAACCGTGTTTGATTTAGAGTTCAAAATACATGTATCCCTAGAGGAGAAAACAGAGTGAAACCTAAAAATGAAAACGGTTACTGCAAACCAACGGTTTAACCTGGAAGAACGAAATTTTGTGAGCCAAGTGGTTTTGGTGTACTGATCATTACCTGAAAGAATCATGAAGATTGGGTGAAAAAATGTTTGCTGAGATTTCAGGAAACTCGTAGTTTTTTGGTAGCTTGGCATCCCCTTTCCATGAAAGTGATTTTTGCCAGTCTCTGCTTATTGCTACATCAACAGCAAACAAACCATAGACATAGAACTTAAAACTGCTCTATTGTGTCAAGTTTCAAAGAGCTAGCACAAACCGTGTTTGATTTAGAGTTCCAAATACATGTATCCCTATAGGAGAAAACAGAGTGAAACCTTAAAATAAAAACGGTTACTTCAAACGAACGGTTTCACCTTGAAGAACGAACCTTGGTGAGCCAAGGGGTTTTGGTGTACTGATCATTACCTGAAAGAATCATCAAGATTGGGTGAAAAAATGTTTGCTGAGATTTCAGGCAACTCGTAGTTTTTTGGAAGCTTGGCAACCCCTTTCAATGAAAGTGATTTTCGCCAGTCTCATCTTTTGGCAACATCAACAGCAAACAAATCATATAGATAGAACATGAAACTGCTTTATTGTGTCAAGTTTCAAAGAGCTAGAACAAACCGTGTTTGATTTAGAGTTCAAAATACATGTATCCCTATAGGAGAAAACAGAGTGAAACCTAAAAATGAAAACGGTTACTGCAAACAAACGGTTTAACCTAGAAGTATGAAATTTGGTGAGCCAAGTGGTTTTGGTGTACTGATCATTACCTGAAAGAATCATCAAGATTGGGTGAAAAAATGTTTGCTGAGATTTCAGGCAACTCGTAGTTTTTTGGAAGCTCGGCAACCCCTTTCCATGAAAGTGAATTTCGCCAGTCTCTGCTTAGGGCTACATCAACAGCAAACAAAGCATAGAGATAGAACTTGAAACTGCTCAATTGTGTCAAGTTTCAAAGAGCTATCACAAACCGTGTTTGATTTAGAGTTCCAAATACATGTATCCCTAGAGGAGAAAACAGAGTGAAACCTAAAAATGAAAACGGTAACTGCAAACGAACGGTTTAACCTAGAAGAACGAAATTTGGTGAGCCAAGTGGTTCTGGTTTACTGATCCTTACCTGAAAGAATCATCAAGATTGGGTGAAAAAATGTTTGCTGAGATTTCAGGCAACTCGTAGTTTTATGGAAGCTTGGCAACCCCTTTCCATGAAAGTGATTTTTGCCAGTCTCTGCTTAAGGCTACATCAACAGCAAACAAAGCATAGAGATAGAACTTGAAACTGCTCTATTGCGTCAAGTTTCAAAGAGCTAGCACAAACCGTGTTTGATTTAGAGTTCCAAATACATGTATCCCTAGAGGAGAAAACAGAGTGAAACCTAAAAATGAAAACGGTTACTGCAAACGAACGGTTTAACCTAGAAGAACGAAATTTGGTGAGCCAAGTGGTTTTGTTGTACTGATCATTACCTGAAAGAATCATCAATATTGGGTAAAAAAATGTTTGCTGAGATTTCAGGCAACTAGTAGTTTTTGGAAGCTTGGCAACCCCTTTTCATGAAAGTGATTTTCGCCAGTCTCTGCTTAGGGCTACATCAACAGCAAACAAACCATAGAGATAGAACTTGAAACTGCTTTATTGTGTCAAGTTTCAAAGAGCTAGCACAAACCATTTTTGATTTAGATTTCCAAATACATGTATCCCTATAGGAGAAAACAGAGTGAAACCTAAAAATGAAAACGGTTACTGTAAACGAACGGTTTAACCTAGAAGAATGAAATTTGGTGAGCCACGTGGTTTTGGTGTAGTGATCATTACCTGAAAGAATCATCAAGATTGGTTGAAAAAATGTTGGCTGAGATTTCAGGCAACTCGTAGTTTTATGGAAGCTTGGCAACCCCTTTCCATGAAAGTGATTTTTGCCAGTCTCTGCTTAGGGCTACATCAACAGCAAACAAATTATAGAGATAGAACTTGAAACTGCTCTATTGTGTCAAATTTCAAAGAGCTAGCACAAACCGTGTTTGATTTAGAGTTCCAAATACATGT
The DNA here is from genome assembly GCF_052094955.1 of Ictidomys tridecemlineatus. NCBI lineage: Eukaryota > Metazoa > Chordata > Mammalia > Rodentia > Sciuridae > Ictidomys > Ictidomys tridecemlineatus. The sequence goes on along the minus strand of NW_027525478.1, from coordinate 12,359 downwards.
ATCCCTTGAGGAGAAAACAGAGTGAAACCTAAAAATTAAAACGGTTACTGCAAACGAACGGTTTAACATAGATGAACGAAATTTGGTGAGCCAAGTGGTTTTGGTATACTGATCATTACCTGAAAGAATCATCAAGATTGGGTGAAAAAGTGTTTGCTGAGATTTCATGCAACTCGTAGTTTTTTGGAAGCTTGGCAACCCCTTTCCATGAAAGTGATTTTCGCCAGTCTCTGCTTATTGCTACATCAACAGCATACAAACCATAGAGATAGAACTTGAAACTGCTTTATTGTGTCAAGTTTCAAAGAGCTAGCACAAACCGTGTTTTATTTAGAGTTCCAAATACATGTATCCCTATAGGAGAAAACAGAGTGAAACCTAAAAATAAAAACGGTTACTGCAAACGAACGCTTTAACCTTGAAGAACGAAACTTGGTGAGCCAAGGGGGTTTTGGAGTACTGATCATTACCTGATATAATCATCAAGATTGGGTGAAAAAATGTTTGCTGAGATTTCAGGCAACTCGTAGTTTTTTGGAAGCTTGGCAACCCCTTTCCATGAAAGTGATTTTCGCCAGTCTCTGCTTAGGGCTACATCAACAGCAAACAAACCATAGAGATAGAACTTGAAACTGCTTTATTGTGTCAAGTTTCAAAGAGTTAGCACAAACCGTGTTTGATTTAGACTTCCAAATACATGTATCCCTAAAGGAGAAAACAGAGTGAAACCTAAAAATGAAAACGGTTACTGCAAACGAACGGTTTAACCTAGAAGAACGAAATTAGGTGAGTCAAGTGGTTTTGGTGTACTGATAATTAACTGAAAAAATCATCAAGATTGGGTGAAAAAATGTTTGTTGAGATTTCAGGCAACTCGTAGTTTTTTGGAAGCTTGGCAACCCCTTTCCATGAAAGTGATTTTCGCCAGTCTCTGCTTTGGGCTACATCAACAGCAAACAAACCATAGAGATAGAACTTGAAACTGCTTTATTGTGTCAAGTTTCAAAGAGTTAGCACAAACCGTGTTTGATTTAGACTTCCAAATACATGTATCCCTAAAGGAGAAAACAGAGTGAAACCTAAAAATAAAAACGGTTACTGCAAACGAACGGTTTAACCTAGAAAAACGAAATTTGGTGAGCCAAGTTGTTTTGGTGTACTGATCATTACCTGAAAGAATCATCAAGATTGGGTGAAAAATGTTTGCTGAGATTTCAGGCAACTCGTAGTTTTTTGGAAGCTTGGCAACCCCTTTCCATGAAAGTGATTTTCGCCAGTCTCTGCTTTGGGCTACATCAACAACAAACAATGCATAGAGATAGAACTTGAAACTGCTCTATTGTGTCAAGTTTCAAAGAGCTAGCACAAACCGTGTTTGATTTAGAGTTCCAAATACATGTATCCCTAGAGGAGAAAACAGAGTGAAACCTAAAAATGAAAACGGTTACTGCAAACCAACGGTTTAACCTGGAAGAACGAAATTTTGTGGGCCAAGTGGTTTTGGTGTACTGATCATTACCTGAAAGGAATCATCAAGATTGGGTGAAAAAATGTTTGCTGAGATTTCAGGAAACTCGTAGTTTTTTGGAAGCTTGGCATCCCCTTTCTATGAAAGTGATTTTCGCCAGTCTCTGCTGATTGCTACATCAACAGCAAACAAACCATAGACATAGAACTTGAAACTGCTTTATTGTGTCAAGTTTCAAAGAGCTAGCACAAACCGTGTTTGATTTAGAGTTCCAAATACATGTATCCCTATAGGAGAAAACAGAGTGAAACCTTAAAATAAAAACGGTTACTGCAAACGAACGGTTTAACCTTGAAGAACGAAACTTGGTGAGCCAAGGGGTTTTGGTGTACTGATCATTACCTGAAAGAATCATCAAGATTGGGTGAAAAAATATTTGCTGAGATTTCAGGCAACTCGTAGTTTTTTGGAAGCTTGGCATCCCCTTTCCATGAAAGTGATTTTCGCCAGTCTCTGCTTAGGGCTACATCAACAGCAAACAAATCATAGACATAGAACTTGAAACTGATTTATTGTGTCAAGTTTCAAAGAGCTAGAACAAACCGTGTTTGATTTAGAGTTCCAAATACATGTATCCCTTGAGGAGAAAACAGAGTGAAACCTAAAAATGGAAACGGTTACTGCAAACAAACGGTTTAACCTAGAAGAATGAAATTTGGTGAGCCAAGTGGTTTTTGTGTACTGATCATTACCTGAAAGAGTCATCAAGATTCGGTGAAAAATGTTTGCTGAGATTTCAGGCAACTCGTAGTTTTCTGGAAGCTCGGCAACCCCTTTCCATGAAAGTGAATTTCGCCAGTCTCTGCTTAGGGCTACATCAACAGCAAACAAAGCATAGAGATAGAACTTGAAACTGCTTTATTGTGTCAAGTTTCAAAGAGCTAGCACAAACCGTGTTTGATTTAGAGTTCCAAATACATGTATCCCTAGAGGAGAAAACAGAGTGAAACCTAAAAATGAAAACAGTTACTGCAAACGAACGGTTTAACCTAGAAGAACGAAATTTGGTGAGCCAAGTGGTTTTGGTGTACTGATCATTACCTCAAAGAATCATCAAGATTGGGTGAAAAAATTTTTGCTGAGATTTCAGGCAACTCGTAGTTTTTTGGAAGTTTGGCAACCCCTTTCCATGAAAGTGATTTTCGCCAGTCTCTGCTTATTGCTACATCAACAGCAAACAAACCATAGAGATAGAACTTGAAACTGCTTTATTGTGTCAAGTTTCAAAGAGCTAGCACAAACCGTGTTTGATTTAGAGTTCCAAATACATGTATCCTTATAGGAGAAAACAAAGTGAAACCTAAAAATAAAAACGGTTACTGCAAACGAACGGTTTAACCTAGAAGAACGAAATTTGGTGACCCAAGTGGTTTTTGGTGTACTGATCATTACCTGAAAGAATCATCAAGATTGGGTGAAAAAATGTTTGCTGAGATTTCAGGCAACTCGTAGTTTTTTGGAAGCTTGGCAACCCCTTTCCATGAAAGTGATTTTCGCCAGTCTCTGCTTAGGGCTACATCAACAGCAAACAAAGCATAGAGATAGAACTTGAAACTGCTCTATTGTGTCAAGTTTCAAAGACCTAGCACAAACCGTGTTTGATTTAGAGTTCCAAATACATGTATCCCTAGTGGAGAAAAGAGAGTGAAACCTAAAAATTAAAACGGTTACTGCAAACGAACTTTTTAACCTAGAAGAACGAAATTTGGTGAGCCAAGTGGTTTTGGTGTACTGATCATTACCTGAAAGAATCATCAAGATAGGGTGAAAAAATGTTTGCTGAGATTTCAGGCAACTTGTAGTTTTTGGGAAGCTCGGCAACCCCTTTCCATGAAAGTGATTTTCGCCAGTCTCTGCTTTGGGCTACATCAACAACAAACAATGCATAGAGATAGAACTTGAAACTGCTCTATTGTGTCAAGTTTCAAAGAGCTAGCACAAACCGTGTTTGATTTAGAGTTCCAAATACATGTATCCCTAGAGGAGAAAACAGAGTGAAACCTAAAAATGAAAACGGTTACTGCAAACCAACGGTTTAACCTGGAAGAACGAAATTTTGTGAGCCAAGTGGTTTTGGTGTACTGATCATTACCTGAAAGAATCATCAAGATTGGGTGAAAAAATGTTTGCTGAGATTTCAGGAAACTCGTAGTTTTTTGGAAGCTTGGCATCCCCTTTCCATGAAAGTGATTTTCGCCAGTCTCTGCTTATTGCTACATCAACAGCAAACAAACCATAGACATAGAACTTGAAACTGCTTTATTGTGTCAAGTTTCAAAGAGCTAGCACAAACCGTGTTTGATTTAGAGTTCCAAATACATGTATCCCTATAGGAGAAAACAGAGTGAAACCTTAAAATAAAAACGGTTACTGCAAACGAACGGTTTAACCTTGAAGAACGAATCTTGGTGAGCCAAGGGGTTTTGGTGTACTGATCATTACCTGAAAGAATCATCAAGATTGGGTGAAAAAATATTTGCTGAGATTTCAGGCAACTCGTAGTTTTTTGGAAGCTTGGCATCCCCTTTCCATGAAAGTGATTTTCGCCAGTCTCTGCTTAGGGCTACATCAACAGCAAACAAACCATAGACATAGAACTTGAAACTGCTTTATTGTGTCAAGGTTCAAAGAGCTAGAACAAACCGTGTTTGATTTAGAGTTCCAAATACATGTATCCCTATAGGAGAAAACAGAGTGAAACCTAAAAATGGAAACGGTTACTGCAAACAAACGGTTTAACCTAGAAGAATGAAATTTGGTGAGCCAAGTGGTTTTTGTGTACTGATCATTACCTGAAAGAATCATCAAGATTGGGTGAAAAAATGTTTGCTGAGATTTCAGGCAACTCGTAGTTTTCTGGAAGCTCGGCAACCCCTTTCCATGAAAGTGAATTTCGCCAGTCTCTGCTTAGGGCTACATCAACAGCAAACAAAGCATAGAGATAGAACTTGAAACTGCTTTATTGTGTCAAGTTTCAAAGAGCTAGCACAAACCGTGTTTGATTTAGAGTTCCAAATACATGTATCCCTAGAGGAGAAAACAGAGTGAAACCTAAAATGAAAACGGTTACTGCAAACGAACGGTTTAACCTAGGAGAACGAAATTTGGTGAGCCAAGTGGTTTTGGTGTACTGATCATTACCTCAAAGAATCATCAAGATTGGGTGAAAAAATTTTTGCTGAGATTTCAGGCAACTCGTAGTTTTTTGGAAGTTTGGCAACCCCTTTCCATGAAAGTGATTTTCGCCAGTCTCTGCTTATTGCTACATCAACAGCAAACAAACCATAGAGATAGTACTTGAAACTGCTTTATTGTGTCAAGTTTCAAAGAGCTAGCACAAACCGTGTTTGATTTATAGTTCCAAATACATGTATCCATATAGGAGAAAACAAAGTGAAACCTAAAAATATAAACGGTTACTGCAAACGAACGGTTTAACCTAGAAGAACGAAATTTGGTGACCCAAGTGGTTTTGGTGTACTGATCATTACCTGAAAGAATCATCAAGATTGGGTAAAAAAATGTTTGCTGAGATTTCAGGCAACTCGTAGTTTTTTGGAAGCTTGGCAACCCCTTTCCATGAAAGTGATTTTCGCCAGTCTCTGCTTAGGGCTACATCAACAGCAAACAAACCATAGAGATAGAACTTGAAACTGCTTTATTGTGTCAAGTTTCAAAGAGTTATCACAAACCGTGTTTGATTTAGAGTTCCAAATACATGTATCCCTATAGGAGAAAACAGAGTGAAACCTAAAAATGAAAACGGTTACTGCAAACGAACGGTTTAACCTAGAAGAACGAAATTAGGTGAGTCAAGTGGTTTTGGTGTACTGATAATTAACTGAAAAAATCATCAAGATTGGGTGAAAAAATGTTTGTTGAGATTTCAGGCAACTCGTAGTTTTTTGGAAGCTTGGCAACCCTTTTCATGAAAGTGATTTTCGCCAGTCCCTTCTTAGGGCTACATCAACAGCAAACAAACCATAGAGATAGAACTTGAAACTGCTTTATTGTGTCAAGTTTCAAAGAGCTAGCAGAAACCGTGTTTGATTTAGATTTCCAAATACATGTATCCCTATAGGAGAAAACAGAGTGAAACCTAAAAATGAAAACGGTTACTGCAAACGAACGGTTCAACCTAGAAGAACGAAATTGGTGAGCCAAGTGGTTTTGGTGTACTGATCATTACCTGAAAGAATCATCAAGATTGGGTGAAAAAATGTTTGCTGAGATTTCAGGCAACTCGTAGTTTTTTGGAAGCTTGGCAACCCCTTTCCATGAAAGTGATTTTCGCCAGTCTCTGCTTAGGGCTACATCAACAGCAAACAAAGCATAGAGATAGAACTTGAAACTGCTCTATTGTGTCAAGTTTCAAAGACCTAGCACAAACCGTGTTTGATTTAGAGTTCCAAATACATGTATCCCTAGAGGAGAAAAACAGAGTGAAACCTAAAAATGAAAACGGTTACTGCAAACGAACGGTTTAACCTAGAAGAACAAAATTTGGTGAGCCAAGTTGGTTTTGTGTACTGATAATTTCCTGAAAGAATCATCAAGATTGGGTGAAAAAATGTTTGCTGAGATTTCAGGCAACTCGTAGTTTTTTGGAAGCTTGGTAAACCCTTTCCATGAAAGTGATTTTCGGCAGTCTCTGCTTATTGCTACATCAACAGCAAACAAACCATAGTGATAGAACTTGAAACTGCTTTATTGTGTAAAGTTTCAAAGAGCTAGCACAAACCGTGTTTGATTTAGAGTTCCAAATGCATGTATCCTTATAGGAGAAAACAAAGTGAAACCTAAAATAAAAACGGTTACTGCAAACGAACGGTTTAACCTAGAAGAACGAAATTTGATGAGCCAAGTGGTTTTGTTGTACTGATCATTTCCTGAAAGAATCATCAAGATTGGGTGAAAAAATGTTTGCTGAGATTTCAGGCAACTCGTAGTTTTTTGGAAGCTTGGCAACCCCTTTCCATGAAAGTGATTTTCGCCAGTCTCTGCTTAGGGCTACATCAACAGCAAACAATGCATAGAGATAGAACTTGAAACTGCTATATTGTGTCAAGTTTCAAAGACCTAGCACAAACCGTGTTTGATTTAGAGTTCCAAATACATGTATCCCTAGAGGAGAAAACAGAGTGAAACCCAAAAAATGAAAACGGTTACTGCAAACGAACGGTTTAACTTAGAAGAACGAAATTTTGTGAGCCAAGTGGGTTTGGTGTACTGATCATTACCTGAAAGAATCATCAAGATTGGGTGAAAAAATGTTTGCTGAGATTTCAGACAACTCGTAGTTTTTTGGAAGCTTGGCAACCCCTTTCAATCAAAGTGATTTTCGCCAGTCTCTGCTTAGGGCTACATCAACAGCAAACAAACCATAGAGATAGAACTTGAAACTGCTTTATTGTGTCAAGTTTCAAAGAGCTAGAACAAACCGTGTTTGATTTAGATTTCCAAATACATGTATCCCTATAGGAGAAAACAGAGTGAAACCTAAAAATGAAAACGGTTACTGCAAACGAACGGTTCAACCTAGAAGAACGAAATTTGGTGAGCCAAGTGGTTTTGGTGTACTGATAATTACCTGAAAGAATCATCAAGATTGGGTGAAAAAATGTTTGCTGGGATTTCAGGCAACTCGTAGTTTCTTGGAAGCTTGGCAAACCCTTTCCATGAAAGTGATTTTTGCCAATCTCTGCTTAGGGATACATCAACAGCAAAGAAACGATAGAGATAAAACTTGAATCTGCTTTATTGTGTCAAGTTTCAAAGAGCTAGCAGAAACCGTGTTTGATTTAGAGATTCAAATACATGTATCCCTAGAGGAGAAAACAGAGTGAAACCTAAAAATGAAAACGGTTACTGCAAACGAACGGTTTAACCTAGAAGAACGAAATTTGGTGAGCCAAGTGGTTTTGGTGTAATGATCATTACCTGAAAGAATCATCAAGATTGGGTGAAAAAATGTTTGCTGAGATTTCAGGCAACTCGTAGTTTTTTGGAAGCTCGGCAACCTTTTTCCATGAAAGTGATTTTCGCCAGTCTCTGCTTAGGGCTACATCAACAGCAAACAAAGCATAGAGATAGAACTTGAAACTGCTCTATTGTGTCAAGTTTCAAAGAGCTAGCACAAACCGTGTTTGATTTAGAGTTCCAAATACATGTATCCCTATAGGAGAAAACAGAGTGAAACCTTAAAATAAAAACGATTACTGCAAACGAACGGTTTAACCTTGAAGAACGAAACTTGGTGAGCCAAGGGGTTTTGGAGTACTGATCATTACCTGAAAGAATCATCAAGATTGGGTGAAAAAATATTTGCTGAGATTTCAGGCAACTCGTAGTTTTTTGGAAGCTTGGCAACCCCTTTCCATGAAAGTGATTTTCGCAAGTCTCTGCTTAGGGCTACATCAACAGCAAACAAACCATAGAGATAGAACTTGAAACTGCTTTATTGTGTCAAGTTTCAAAGAGCTAGCAGAAACCGTGTTTGATTTAGAGTTCCAAATACATGTATCCCTATATGAGAAAACAGAGTGAAACTTAAAAATAAAAACGGTTACTGCAAATGAACGGTTTAACCAAGAAGAACGAAATTTGGTGAGCCAAGTGGTTTTGGTGTACTGATCATTACCTGAAAGAATCATCAAGATTGGGTGAAAAAATGTTTGCTGAGATTTCAGGGAATTCGAGTTTTTTGGAAGCTTGGCAACCCCTTTCCATGAAAGTGATTTACGCCAGTCTCTGCTTAGGGCTACATCAACAGCAAACAAACCATAGAGATAGAACTTGAAACTGCTTTATTGTGTCAAGTTTAAAAGAGCTAGCAGAAACCGTGTTTGATTTAGAGTTTTAAATACATGTATCCCTGTAGGAGAAAACAGAGTGAAACCTAAAAATGAAAACTGTTACTTCAAATGAACGTTTTAACCTAGAAGACCAAAATTTGGTTAGCCAAGTGGTTTTGGTGTACTGATCATTCCCCTGAAAGAATCATCAAGATTGGGTGAAAAAATGTTTGCTGAGATTTCAGGCAACTCGTAGTTTTTTTGGAAGCTTGGCAACCCCTTTCCATGAAAGTGATTTTCGCCAGTCTCTGCTTAGGGCTACATCAACAGCAAACAAACCATAGAGATAGAATTTGAAACTGCTTTATTGTGTCAAGTTTCAAAGAGCTAGCAAAAACCGTGTTTGATTTACAGTTCCAAATACATGTATCCCTGTAGGAGAAAACAGAGTGAAACCTAAAACTGAAAACGATTACTGCAAACGAACGGTTTAACCTAGAAGAACGAAATTTGGTGAGCCAAGTGGTTTTGGTGTACTGATCATTACCTGAAAGAATCATCAAGATTGGATGAAAAAATATTTGCTGAGATTTCAGGAAACTCGTATTTTTTTGGAAGCTTGGCAGCCCCTTTCCATGAAAGTGATTTTCGACAGTCTCTGCTTAGGGCTACATCAACAGCAAACAAACCATAGAGATAGAACTTGAAATTGGTTTATTGTGTCAAGTTTCAAAGAGCTAGCATAAACCGTGTTTGATTTAGAGTTCCAAATACATGTATCCCTATAGGAGAAAACGGAGTGAAACCTAAAAATGAAAACGGTTAGTGCAGATGAACGGTTTAACCTAGAAGAACGAAATTTTGTGAACCAAGTGGATTTGGTGTACTGATCATTACCTGAAAGAATCATCAAGATTGGGTGCAAAAATGTTTGCTGAGATTTCAGGCAACTCGTAGTTCTTTGGAAGCTTGGCAATCCCTTTCCATGAAAGTGATATTCGCCAGTCTCTACTTAGGGCTACATCAACAGCAAACAAACCATACAGATAGAACTTGAAACTGCTTTATTGTGTCAAGTTTCAAAGAGCTAGCACAAACCGTGTTTGATTTAGAGTTCCAAATACATGTATCCCGATTGGAGAAAACAGAGTGAAACCTAAAAATAGAAACGGTTACTGCAAACGAACGGTTTAACCTAGAAGAACGAAACTTGGTGAGCCAAGTGGTTTCGGTGCACTGATCATTACCTGAAAGAATCATCAAGATTGGGTGAAAAAATGTTTGCTGAGATTTCAGGCAACTCGTAGTTTTTTGGAAGCTTGGCAACCCCTTTCCATGAAAGTGATTTTCGCCAGTCTCTGCTTAGGGCTACATCAACAGCAAACAAACCATAGAGATAGAACTTGAAACTGCTTTATTGTGTCAAGTTTCAAAGAGCTAGCACAAACCGTGTTTGATTTAGAGTTCCAAATACATGTATCCCGATTGGAGAAAACAGAGTGAAACATAAAAATAGAAACGGTTACTGCAAACGAACGGTTTAACCTAGAAGAACGAAACTTGGTGAGCCAAGTGGCTTCGGTGCACTGATCATTACCTGAAAAAATCATCAAGATTGGGTGAAAAAATGTTTGCTGAGATTTCAGCAACTCGTAGTTTTTTGGAAGCTTGGCAACCCCTTTCCATGAAAGTGATTTTCGCCAGTCTCTGCTTAGGGCTACATCAACAGCAAACAAACCATAGAGATAGAACTTGAAACTGCTCTATTGTGTCAAGTTTCAAAGAGCTAGCACAAACCGTGTTTGATTTAGAGTTCCAAATACATGTATCCCTATAGGAGAAAACAGAGTGAAACCTAAAAATGAAAACGGTTACTGCAAACGAACGGTTTAACCTGGAAGAACGAAATTTCGTGAGCCAAGTGATTTTGGTGTACTGATCATTACCTGAAAGAATCATCAAGATTGGGTGAAAAAATGTTTGCTGAGATTTCAGGCAACTCGTAGTTTTTTGGAAGCTTGGCAACCCCTTTCCATGAAAGTGATTTTCGTCAGTCTCTTCTTAGGGCTACATCAACAGCAAACGAACCATAGAAACAAAACTTGAAACTGCTATATTGTGTCAAGTTTCAAAGAGCTAGCACAAACCGTGTTTGATTTAGAGTTCCAAATACATGTATCCCTATAGGAGAAAACAGAGTGAAACCTAAAAATGAAAACGGTTACTGCAAACGAACGGTTTAACCTAGAAGAACGAAATTTGGTGAGCCAAGTGGTTTTGTTGTACTGATCATTACCTGAAAGAATCATCAATATTGGGTAAAAAAATGTTTGCTGAGATTTCAGGGAACTAGTAGTTTTTGGAAGCTTGGCAACCCCTTTTCATGAAAGTGATTTTCGCCAGTCTCTGCTTAGGGCTACATCAACAGCAAACAAACCATAGAGATAGAACTTGAAACTGCTTTATTGTGTCAAGTTTCAAAGAGCTAGCACAAACCATGTTTGATTTAGAGTTCCAAATACATGTATCCCTATAGGAGAAAACAGAGTGAAACCTAAAAATGAAAACGGTTACTGCAAACGAACGGTTTAACCTAGAAGAATGAAATTTGGTGAGCCACGTGGTTTTGGTGTAGTGATCATTACCTGAAAGAATCATCAAGATTGGTTGAAAAAATGTTGGCTGAGATTTCAGGCAACTCGTAGTTTTATGGAAGCTTGGCAACCCCTTTCCATGAAAGTGATTTTTGCCAGTCTCTGCTTAGGGCTACATCAACAGCAAACAAAGCATAGAGATAGAACTTGAAACTGCTCTATTGTGTCAAATTCAAAGAGCTAGCACAAACCGTGTTTGATTTAGAGTTCCAAATACATGTATCCCTAGAGGAGAAAACAGAGTGAAACCTAAAAATTAAAACGGTTACTGCAAACGAACGGTTTAACATAGATGAACGAAATTTGGTGAGCCAAGTGGTTTTGGTATACTGATCATTACCTGAAAGAATCATCAAGATTGGGTGAAAAAGTGTTTGCTGAGATTTCAGGCAACTCGTAGTTTTTTGGAAGCTTGGCAACCCCTTTCCATGAAAGTGATTTTCGCCAGTCTCTGCTTATTGCTACATCAACAGCATACAAACCATAGAGATAGAACTTGAAACTGCTTTATTGTGTCAAGTTTCAAAGAGCTAGCACAAACCGTGTTTTATTTAGAGTTCCAAATACATGTATCCCTATAGGAGAAAACAGAGTGAAACCTAAAAATAAAAACGGTTACTGCAAACGAACGCTTTAACCTTGAAGAACGAAACTTGGTGAGCCAAGGGGTTTTGGAGTACTGATCATTACCTGATATAATCATCAAGATTGGGTGAAAAAATGTTTGCTGAGATTTCAGGCAACTCGTAGTTTTTTGGAAGCTTGGCAACCCCTTTCCATGAAAGTGATTTTCGCCAGTCTCTGCTTAGGGCTACATCAACAGCAAACAAACCATAGAGATAGAACTTGAAACTGCTTTATTGTGTCAAGTTTCAAAGAGTTAGCACAAACCGTGTTTGATTTAGACTTCCAAATACATGTATCCCTAAAGGAGAAAACAGAGTGAAACCTAAAAATGAAAACGGTTACTGCAAACGAACGGTTTAACCTAGAAGAACGAAATTAGGTGAGTCAAGTGGTTTTGGTGTACTGATAATTAACTGAAAAAATCATCAAGATTGGGTGAAAAAATGTTTGTTGAGATTTCAGGCAACTCGTAGTTTTTTGGAAGCTTGGCAACCCCTTTCCATGAAAGTGATTTTCGCCAGTCTTTGCTTAGGGCTACATCAACAGCAAACAAACCATAGAGATAGAACTTGAAACTGCTTTATTGTGTCAAGTTTCAAAGAGCTAGCACAAACCGTGTTTGATTTAGAGTTCCAAATACATGTATCCTTATAAGACAAAACAGAGTGAAACCTAAAAATAAAAACGGTTACTGCAAACGAACGGTTTAACCTAGAAAAACGAAATTTGGTGAGCCAAGTTGTTTGGTGTACTGAT